>NW_023605052.1:0-28800 GCF_014898055.3 Talpa occidentalis
GGGGCCTAATCCCCTCCCCTTGCCCGTGGGCTGGACCCAGTGACTGCAGGACTTCTGACACAGCTTCTAGCTGGATCTCTCTCCTGTCCCTCCTTCCTTCCCACCCCTTTCAACCCCCCACGCTGGAAACCTGCCACCATCTTGAAAGAAAGCCAAGCAGCCACAGGAGAAGCCGCGTGCAGGTGTTCTGGCTGGCCACAGCCAGGAGTGGCACTAACCTCCAACCTTGTGGGTGAGCAAGGAAATGACCACCCATGGCCGCCATGTCCGGGTTCTGGGCCAACCACACCAAGTTCCCGAGTCAGTGGCAGCACCAAATCCCCGGGAGCACAAATCTGATGGGCCCACCGGGTCGGGGTCCTCCGGGGCTGCAGAGAGCCCACCTGCTGAGCCAGCTCCCCAGCCTGGCCCGTGGCCATAAAAGATGAGGCCGATCCCTCAAGTGTGTCCATGTGGAGGGTGAGATACCACCAGAGGAGGTGGGAAGAGGCTGCAGGGGGGAGGGGGGACAATTAATGGATAAAGGGACCAAAGTGCAAACCGTTATGAGAAGGGAACAATACGGCCAGTGTGAGAGAAAGCGGATCAGCCCAATAGAACTGAATCCAAGGGTTGAAAGGAGGCAAATCATGAAAAAACAGCGGCGGCCGGGTTGGGATTTTATCTTCTACCAACATTCGGGCCAGAGGCTTGGGGCCAGGGTGGCTGCGATTGGAGGTTAGGTCAGGAGAACTCGTCTAGAAGCCCCTGCAGATGCCAGCTAGGCCAGCAAACACCCGGAGCAATGGAGTTAGCATTTATCGAGCTTCTACTGTGGTCCAGACACTCAGCTAGGTGGTCATGAAGCCAGGGCTAAGCGGTTGGATTGGCCTCGGGATGTTTATTGATGTCCACTGGCTTTAGAAAGTGTTTTATGTGGGCCTCCCTGGTGGCGCAGGGGTTAAGACGCAACCTATGGAAATCCGCAGCCTCTGCAGCACCAGTTGGATCCCCGGCCCACCAGGGAGAAACCCACATGGCGGGACAGACCTCTCCTGTCTCGCCCGCTGCTCCCCTTAGCAGTGTACTTTGGTCCATCTGCCTGTTCTGCTCCTCACTCTGTCTCTGGTGAATCCTCTCACCCTCCCCGCATCTCTGACCTGTACCCCAATTCTTATATAAAAATAAATCTTAAAAAAATTTTTTTTTAAAGAGGAGTTTTATGCTATCGAATTGCCAGCTACATAAATGTCCGGTATTTATTTTTATAGCTCCAACATGCTCTGCGGCATATCATTCATTCTCTCAAATTCTCTCTATCTGATTGAAAATGGCTGTATTTCACTCTTTCCTATGGCCGTGTAATACTCCATGGTATGGAGATACCACATTTTGATGCAACCACCCATTGAAGGATGTTTTGGCTGCTTCCATGTCCTTGCTATTGTGATGTCATTTGATTTAATCAGCTAAGGAAACTGAGAATCACTGCATCCTTGTCCTGTTCCTCAGGCGCTTCATCCAGGCTTCTCCATGGCAGAGGCCAGGAAGTCTCGAGGCATCTGGAAGAACTGGCACAGGATGGGAACAGGTGGTAGAACAAGGTGGGGTCAGCTGGCACTTGGCTCCATGGTGGAAGACTGGGGCATCCACCGGATCCAACAGGGCTGACTCGGCCCAGGGAGGTGGGCCTCCTAGCCTCGAAGTCAGGGGCATGCCCTCCAGACCTTCACCTGCCTCTGAGCTGGGCTTACGTGTGCTGCTGACTATCCTCGGAGAACTGAGGTGAGACCTCCTGATGCATGCATTCGAAACAGACTATAGTAAGTTTTCCTACCCGGAGTACATGAAGCTAGAGGGTTGGAAGAGAAATAAACCAAAAGAGAGTTGTAGGCAAGGCTTTGGCGAAGGGGGTCTAGAGGGATGGGTCTCAAAGAGGGAAGAGGGTCTCACGGGATGGCGACGTGCTGGCAGGTGTGGCTGTGCGTGGGGAGAGCATGAGTGACAGCCAAAGCTGAAGTGGAGAAGACCAGAGCTGCTCGAAGATGGCCAGAGGTGTTCCAGGGTGGCACTGGGGGCTGGTTGGGCTGAGATTCCAGAGGATTCAGAGCCCCCGCCTCCTGCTCCACCGCATCCGGTCTGCCCCTCCCCATGAGCAGGTGCAGCTGGGACTGATCCGTGGCGCCGCTCTCAAGATGGAAGGGATGCCAGTAGCTTTCAGATTTTTTTCCTTTTTTAAGAACGTAAAGGGCAGAAGTTGACTGTTCAATTTAAATTCTAAAAGAGAGAACACATCCCACCTTTAGAACAAGGCTCCCCGACATTCAGCCCTGGGAGGACAGGTGTGTTTCCAGGAATATCATGAGCCCAGAAGGGGGTCAAGTTCTACTTGGCTCTTCCAAGGCAATTGGCTTCTCAAAGAAACATGTTGGGGACAGAAGGGAGGGGCCAGATCTGTCACTTTCGCACATATTCCCCAGAAAAGCACTCCACGCTATCTATGTAGAAAGCAGTCGGGGTTCTCCCTGCCTTGCCCAGGAGCTGATGTTTTGCAGGTAGTAGGAGAGATAGGACGCCCTTTTCATCAGTGTGTTTAATACAAAACACCAGCAGTGAAAGTTAAAATAATTACTTGTGAATGACTGTGTATGTTTCTGTCATCTAATTAGGTAATCTGCCCAGGTGTTTAGCACCAAGGCTTCTATGCTTTAATTGGAAAAAGCCGAGGACAGAAACTAATTAGCAGCATTAATCCAAACCAGAAGTCTAATGATATTAACCACAAGTCAACCATTGCCATCAGGAACGTTTATTCTAAAACATTTTCAAGGTGGAGGAGGAGGAGGAGAAAACAAAGTATTTCTGCACTTTAGAATACTGACGCCTGCCTCCCAGTTCCTGGGACTTTGATGCACGCTCTCCAAGAAGACAAAAGAAAGGCGTGTGATTATTGAAAAAACAGTCCAGACTTATAAGTGAATGAATACCTCATCCAGACCCCTTTGTGAGGCAAAAGAGAATGAAATCCAACTTAAATTCAACCCCCAGGACTCCATTCTGCTGATGGATTCTTCTTCCACTCTCTCCTGGATTTCCCTCCAAATTATAGACAATAATCCACATGGACCTGGAACTTTCAAAGAACAGCTCAGTTTTTCCTTCCGTGAGACTCTCCTAAGGGTTCCCGTTTGTTCATTCCAATTTTTATTTTAAACTGAGAGAAAATCACCAAATTCTTCTTGAAACCCCCCCATTCCAAGGTAGCTAACATGCTGTTGGGTTTACAGTAAGCATCACGGAGCTATTTTTATTATGGACCTTTTCTCCTTGAATCTTTGTCTCTTTTCCAGAATTTTTCATTTCTTGTGGCATTTTTTCAGGAAACCCAGTGATTTGAAAACAGATTGAAACGGTGTTCACAGTTTTTGTTTTATTTTGTTATAGAGTGACATTATAATCATTTTTATTAAGACTTTTTAAAAATCAAGGCGATGTTGGTTTACAACACTGTATTTGTTTTAGGGGTTATAGGTTCACACCTCCACAAATGGACATTATAATAATTTTTATTCCTTCTACTGGTATTTTTTTAAGATTTATTTATGCAAACAAGAACTGGGGTACAGGCCAGAGGTACAGGGGGTGAGAGAATTCACCAGAGACAGAGTGGGGAGCAGAACAGACAGATCTACTGAATTACACCGCTGAGGGGAGCAGCGGGGAGACAGGAGAGGTCTGCCGCGCCATGTGGGTCAGCTCCTTGGCTGGGGATCGAACTCATGCTGCAGTGGCTGCCAATAACTTCATAATGCTGAGACTTTAACCCCTTGTGCTACCAGGGAGGCCCTCCACTGGCATTTAAGTGACCCATTAGATAAGAAACAAGATGGGATGAAAAGCCAAATGTGGGCTGGGGCTGAAGCCAAGTCCTACTCCCAGGACTGGGAGAGTCAGACACATACATCCACCCTGACCTGTGGTGACAACGTGCATGTTCGTGTCCCTCTCCCTTGATGACATGAGTTTTGCTAGTGTCTCTAGCCCGATGCCTGGTGGTGAGTGTTAGCTAACTTGACCTTGAGCCCCACCAGACAAGGAACTTGAACTGTCATTCTCAGACCCACTTCTCTGATTTTCTGTTCCTCATTCCCCACCTTCGTTGCTACCACCACTGTCCTCCTCTGAGTCCCCAGAATAAACCACTATTTTTTTAGAAAAAAAAAATCGAATTTTTCAAAGAATATTATGTCGGGATTGGCATGATTCAGTCTCTGCCCTTAGAAAATTCTTTAAAAAAAAAAAAAAGCTTTTCACCACCTTTCCCTCTAGAATGTAAACTGATTCTGCTTCGTGAAAACATCCCTGCGTCCCAAGCACGGGCCCTCTAGAGGTTGTGGCTTAGAAACCCAGGTGTAAATAAAGCCTGTGTATAAGGTAATGCTCCCCGCAGCTGCTTGGGAGGTTCTCCTGGTTTGTTTATTTTTTTAAACTTTTTTTTTCATTCTCTCTTTGTTTGACACATGCTAGGTTTTTCCAAGCTGGCTATCACGCCCGGCTCATTTGAAGGGTTAAAATAATGGGGCCATTATTGCACTGTTCCCGGGGACCAGGCAGAGACCCATAGCAGACTTGCTGCAGCTGTTAGACAGTCCAATTGCCATCCACAAGGGAATTTGTTTATTTCTATATCACAATCTCCCACCTTGATAAAAAAGAAAAAAAACACCCATTTCATTTGGACTGTGTACTAAGAATAATTGCCACCACTATTGATTGGCCCTTGGGGACCTGACTGAATTTAAAAATTGCAGACTGAAATCCCAGCTGAGGTAGCCTCCCTGAGATGGCTGCTTATTTGTGACATGTTCCTATGTATAAACTTATCTACGAAAACTGTGAAATTAATAGCCTCACGCTGAGCACAATATGGTGACACACCCAGCTGAAACATACAGCTATTTTTGATCTTGTTTTCACGCCGGCTTCTGTCCATGCGCAAGGGCAGAGCTCTCTGATGGTGAAGCATGTGTGCATTTGTTTCCTGGAGTCATCGTTTTTTATTTATTTTCAGGGAAGGGGTGGATATGGGAGGTTTTCATTTTCTTTGAGCGTGCATTTCACTTTAGCTGGTTTTTCATCCAGAAAGCTCTGGCAGGGCCTCTGGTTCAGATGTAAATTATTGCCATTTCGTTAGCTTCTCCATCACGCGTGCCTCTAACCCAGGAGTCTTGCAACTAGACATTTCCTGGCAAGGACTCGCGTCTGCTAAAAGCAGAAAGGAAGCGTGCTGCAGTCTTCAGGCTGATCTACCCAAGGATGTTGCGAGGTGCAAATATCAAGGATGAACATTTCCAAGGTCTCTGAAATTAATCACAGCTGAAGAAAAAAGTCCTTCTTGTCGTTCATCCTGAAATCAGGCTTTCAGCCAACACAGAAAGATATCTATGAATCTGATGATGGAGATCTCAGGGCGTCACAGGCCAGTTACTGTGACTTTTATTTAAAACAGTGGAGAACTGTGGTGTCTCGCCTCCCATTTATCTAGAATTTCTTTTTTTCAGAGGTTACAGAGTAGTTGCAAAAGTCCATCTTCCTTCCTCTTCCCTCCAGTCTCCTCCCTTGCTCACATTATACGCACAAGTGAAATGAACATTTTAAACGAACCTGGGTAATACCATTTTTTTTAAATAAATACATATTTTTAAAAGGGACTGGATAAATGTACCCTAAAACTCACAGAGGTCCTCTCTGCCTCGTACAATTACCTGTAATTTTTATTTTCTTCTTTTTGCTTATCTCTCCATCCTAAACTTCCTACAATGTATAGGTATCACTACTGTAACAAGAAAACAATTATATTTTAAAAATACAACTCACAGGTAAAAAGTCCATTACGTTTTGTAAAGAATAAAACAACACAACATAACTGCTTCAATTAGCCGAGCTACAGTACACGTGCACCCAATTTCACTTCTAGGCTACTTACTGTGAAAGCCCCATTTGTAAACAAAACTATTTAATATTACCATCATAGTCGCACTAAGATTTTAGGTTTAAAGAATTCACCTCTACATTAATTTTTTTTTCAAATTCAGCCTGAAAAATCCTGGTGAATAATTAAAACGCAGCTGTTCTTCTGACCTACCTGAGGTTGACTGACTGGTTTCATTTGCCCTTTTTTGCTAAGTTTTCTTGTTTTTCACTACTATTGACCATTTTACTTCATTATCATCCTGAAGTTTCTAACCATGGACCCCAGTTACCAGTCTAAGTCACAACAAATGAGCAGGAAAACCTGCAGAGTGTGAAAAATACAAAAGCAACACACACCACAATTTTGCTCACTTTCCCAAATTTTGAAAACAGTTTTTTAAAATTGCAAACCCCCTATTTTGACAAACACACTTCTAATGCATGAGAACAGCAGAAAACAAGTGACCAAATATATTTTTATTTAACTTTTCCACTTTTTGCTGAAAATAGAGCATAAGAAACAAAGTGTATTTCTAGTTACTTGGGAAAAAATTCTTAGCTCTAGGGATAACTTAAAATCAATGTCTTTTAAAATAATTTAAATATGGTCCTTACCAGCAGGGGAGGGAGGTGGAGGGAGGGTAAAGGGGTTCAATTTGATAGCGTGAGGGGCAGAACTTTGCTGGTGGGTGTGATGTGATATAAGCATATACTGACTAATGAAGCTGTACCCCAAAACTTCATCTAGCATTGTAAACCAATGGTAAATCAGTAGAAGTGTGTAACAATTAACTGATGAAAATTTTTGAAGCTGAGTTCACAGCATCGATATTACCTGTATTAAATATTTCTGCAGAAGTTATACCATTGTTAGTCCACTCAGCCCCACCCCAGGAAACTGTCCTGTTTTCAGCTGAGGCTCTAGGACTCATTGCAATAGGCCAGCGGGTCACCAGCACTACCCCAGGAGGTTCCACTTCATGAGGCAGAGAGGACACTTCCTAAAGTCAGCTGTAACCTCATTGGAGGGTCCGGTTATTACAAAATTTAATTAAGCTTTGTCCTGTTGGGTGTTATTTTAACTTACAATGGCAGCTGCTGGGAAGCATGTGGGAGAATTTTGCAAAGTGGGGCATCTTTGCTAGGTCAGGAGATCTATGCACAGTCATCGTTTCCCTAATAAAACAAAAGTTTCAGGTTCTAGAGCTTGGGCTCTGCAAGAGATGATCACAGAAAAAAGCGACATAAGGCTGTATTTCAGTAGCCACGCTTTGTGGCTCAGAACAGGTTATCTATTTTGAGCAATAAGAACAGCTCAAAAGAAACGGAGAGGAGTATGGGGCCAGAGGGCCGCTTGTAAACCCAGAAGGTTATGGCCCGACTGAGCACAGAGACACAGATGGCGCCCCTCGACTGTTCCTGCAAGCCGTGGGAGGGGCCACCCACCCTACATCAAAACACAGAGCTTGGAAAACTGCAAAGGTTGCCTTGTGTGGAGGGAAGCTGCAAAATACACCCCAAGCTTCTCCCAAACATACTAGACCGACAAAGGATCGATGAACAATTTTCCCCAACAGGTTTCATGATATTTTTATATGCCTTGTGAGACCAGAGGCATCCTCTGATGTATTTAGTTTTCAGAGTATTTAGTTCGGGAAATTCTTATCTGACTACAGAAGGCTGTCCAGGGGACCCACATTCAGGTGTCCACTGTGGGGATTACAAAACAAGGTCTCGGACAGCCGGTGCCCCTGTTCAGGAAGCAAGATGAAGGCTGGAGGGGGGAGGAAAACGGGAGTCCTGCTGAAAAGGTTTATTCCTGTGCCATTGGTCACACAGAAAGTCAGCAAATAAATGATAAATTCAAATTTCAGATAAATGATGACTTTTTTGGTAAATATGTCACATGGGACTTATAGCCTATATGGGTGTCATATAAAATTAAACTATACAGGTACTAAATACTAGTGCATGTCCTAAATTGTGAAACATTTATTGTTGTGGTGTTCCATGTTACTATAACACACCAAAAGCTTATTTATTATTGATCTAAAATTCAAATTCCAAATTACAGGCCATCCTGAATTTTTATTTGCTAAATCTGACAAGCCTGATACCCAGTGACCATGTAGTGATTTTAGAGGGCCAGCTCCCCAATCCCTGCCCCTGTGTGGCCCTTTTTTCATGTGCCCCCCATCTCTGGCCCTGATGGGGGAGTGCTTTGACCAGCCACACCCCACTGCACCCTCTATCACACTCCTGTCCCCCTTATCATGCCTTAGTTCCTCCCTGGTTTATTTTCCATGTATGACATACTATATATTTTAACTAAGTAAAGTTTATTTTATTTCTGCCCCCAGAAGTTCCATAAGGCCAAGGATTTTCTTCTTTAGTCTCAGCCCTTTATTCTCCACCCTGCCACATAATGGGCCTCCATAAACATTTCTGAAATTGCATAAATGAGAGTGACCATGTGGAGAAGGGGAAGACATTAATATGGACGTGGACACTGAGGGAAGGTCAATGTCATTTCAGCAGTTCTGATAGATCCCTCTGCACCAGCCAGTACTTTTTCTGGTCTGACAGGTGCACCACTCACCTGGGGGAGTTCCCTTGTCAGGTGCTGATTCCACAGGTCTGGATTCCGCCTTCCTCCCCAGATGATGCTAGATTAAAGAAAAACTAAAGAGCAGGTCGCAATCTGAAGGTTCTGCAATTCTGTTATATTGTAGAAATGTGTGAGGAGGAGAAATGTAAGTTACTTGAGAAGCAAGATTTTTCAGGAAACAGAAATCTAGTCTTCCAAATTCAGCAGACGCAAATTTCAGAAACCACCCATTCTTTTTAGTCTTGTAGCTCTGAAGGAAAAAAGCAAATAACATGCAAGTTATTCATACAAGGAAAATACACAAGAATAACAAAGCTCACCTCTCCACGGTGACAGAGGGAGCGGTGCTGCCCTCACCGAGATGCTGCCTCCTGTCCAACCAGCATCTCAAGGAAGGCTTCAACTGGGATCAAAAGCAGAGCTCCACACTCCGTCTTTTTTATCGACCTTGACAGGCTCTGAACCCTTGGGGGTGGACCACTGACCACACCTTGATATCCCCCACACCAGGAGAAAGTAGGGAATGCTTTCTACTGCCCTGTACCCCCAGAAAGTAAATAAAAGTTTACTTTTAAAAATTGGAGCCTCCCTGGTGATCCAAGGGGTTAAGCATCAGCACTATGAAGCATGAAGCTATCCACAGCTATTGCAGCATGAGTTTGATCCCCGGCCAGGGAGGTGACCCACATGGCGCAACAGACCTCTTCTGCCTCGCCTGCTGCTCCCCTCAGCAGTGGATTTCAGTAGATCTGCCTGTTTTGTTCCCCACTCTGTCTCTGGTGAATCCTCTCACCCCCTGTACTTCTGTCCTGTACCCCAGCTCTTGTGTGCATAAAAAAAAAAGCTTTAAAAAATAAAATATATTATTTTCAGAGAAGCCTTTTAAAGATTCTGTACATGCCTGTGGGGAGGTACCTGCCACATCCATGCCCTCTGGATGCTCCAATTTCTGACTTATGAAAGGGGTTAAAAACTGTTACTTTGGAATTACTTTAACTAGCAGGCCGCTGCGACCCACAAGCACCTTTTGAAACACATATCTCACTTGGGATCATTTAAACATAAGTCATGCTTAGCTACATGTCAAAAAAAAAAAAGTCAGTAGAGAATAAAATTTCATTGGTACCAATTTTTCTGCTTCTTTTAGATGTGTGGTAAAAAAGGAATAAAGTTCTCCATTAAATCAAACCTATAAAAACGTTTTTATAATAAAAACCAAAACAGCTTGGATCTGTGATGAGGAGTAATAGACATTTGAATTGCAATGATAATTTAATTCTTCGGAAATATCACATTTAGGTTATCAAGTCAAGCATAATAAATTGTTTGATACCATGGAATGCTGGGAAACGCTTACTGTAGGGAAATTTGCAAAAGTCTATCATCTGGGAGAACCATGCTTCTGTGTTGATTTTGGGTGACAGTTTTGTTTCTCTGGGTCTCCCTGGAGGTGAGAGAGTCCGCTATCCTGCAGTCCCCGAGATGCTCTTCCTTGAGAAACAGCGCCACCTTCAGGTGACAATGACCATAACAACTATCAGGGAGTTGCTTGCCCAGCACTCAAGAGGTAGGTATTTGCCAGAACCACGAAAACCCTTCCCTGGGGTGTCCTTTGGGACATGGTCACACATTTGTGAGTTTTCCAGCTGGGTAAGATCAGTGTGTATGGACATGGAGCCAAGCTGAACTAACTGGCCCACAGGGGATAGATGCACCACCTCAGTCTAATTATCGCAGCCCCCAGCTAACCAGGCTCACCCGCAGGACAGTTTCAGGGGAAAGGAAAGGATGTAAGGAACAAACTGCATTAGAGAAATCCATAAAACAGTGGAAACAGACACACCTGTTCTTAGACAATTCCATTCAAGACAGCTTCCACCTGTTCCTATTTCAGCACGCTATCTACTTGGAGATAGCTCTTGTACACTTTTATTAAGAAAAATCATAGGCCTCCCCAATGGCACAGGCGGTTGAGCGCGGCACTGTGAAGCTGTCCACAGCGTCTGCACCCTGGGTTCGATTCCCGCCAGGGGAGATAGCCACATGGTGCGCAGACCTCTCCTATCTCGCCTGCTGCTCCCCTCAGCAGTATATTTTGGTCGGTCTGCCTGTTGTGTTCCCAGCTGTACCCCAGTTCTTGTATGCATGAATAAATACATCTTTTTTAAAAAATAGAAAAGAAAATCACATAGCAAACTTGTAAGTAAATATCATTTTTTTCGGTCTAGCAAATATTTATCAAGCAACCACTTAATGTCGGCACAGTGCTGAGGACTCACAAAATGATTTTTATTGAATTTTCACAACAGTCTCTGCAAGACACAAAATAATATCCCCATGTTTCAACATGGAAATTAGAATCAGAGAGGCCCAGAACTGAAAGCTCTGGTCTCCAAGCTTGCATATGTGAGCACAGTCACATGATCCTCCTGAGGAAGAAACTCAAGCAGAAACATGACAGCACTGCCCACTTTTCAAGAACTTGTCTCTCCATGCAGGCTTCCTCTGCCAACTGCAGTCAGCAGTTTGAAAGCAAAGGCAGCTCCAAAAATCTGTTTCTTTGAAGTGTAATGTATGCCCAGAAAACAGCCTTATCTTTTACAACCATCTTCAGCTGTGGTTCCCTGAGTCACTCATGGGTGCAGTCAGCACATCAGCTACTCAGATAATGAGAAAAAAAAATGCCAGCCAACATCAAATAAAACAACATTACTAAAGGACCTGACATAATGCTGAACTCATTTCCCTTAAATTCATAGTTTCCAAGAACTTATCTATGTTAATAGGTGAGATTTAGTGCCTAAGGTGTGATATGGTGATGTGTTACTAAGTATTGCCATTTCTAAGTCATGGCTCTTCTGACAAGTAGAGTACAGAAAATCTAAGATTGTCCCTTTGATAATATGCTATCATCTCCCTAAATTGCATACTTTTTTTTTTAATTCTTGCTTGGGAAAAGCGTGAGCAACTCCTAGTCCCTGGGGTGCGTCCTACCTGGAAATGTTTCCACACATCACTGAGGAAAGAGGTGGAAGCCATGGCTTGGTGCTGGGTTGTTCTGGGCTTCATAGCTCATTCTTCCCTATCTTCACATATGCTAGACCAGGTGGTGCAGTCTTTGTACCTCCCCTCCACGTCACAAAATACGAGGCACAGAACTATCAAGTCACTAAATATTTCCTGATGCATTAGTAAAGCAGCAAAGTCTACACATGGGAAACAGAAACTATACAGGCAAGGGCAACTGGACATATTTGAGATGACAGCTGAGTTATTTAGGAAGGAACCGAGAGAGGAGGAGAAGGGAAGAATGCATAGGAATAGGAAGACACCCAGATGGGACAAGACCCCTTAGGGATAGTAAAATTAAGATATGACTTCCAAACCACAAGGCAGATATCAAAACATGAAGAATAAAAAAAAAATAACATATTGTGTAAGCAAGAATTTCTCAATTTTAAGTCTTCTTATACTCAGAGGAAATGCTATTACTCAAGTCTGAGTCATCACCAAGCTGCATCTAATTAGAAGTTGAGAAAGAAGTTCTTGATAGGAAGATGTCAAATAACAAGATAAAGACAAACTAACAAAAAAAGTGGCAATGAGCACTTATGCCTCAATAATCACCTTAAATGTAAATGGCCTAAATTCACCTATTTAAAGGAACAGAGTGGCTGACTAGATTTCTAAACAAAGTTCAACATTTTGTTATTTAAGGAAACCCATCTTATAGCAAACACAGGCACGAATTTAGAGTTAAAGACTGGAAGGCAATCCTATAGGCAGATCACAATCCAAAAAATCAGTGTATCAGATAAAAGAGACTTTCAATTTTAAAAGGCATCATAAATAGCACTCATAAATATTTATACACTAAATTGTGGAACATCAAGATATATAAAACAGTTACTAACAGAATTAAAGAGAGATATTGACAATGGTGCAATAATTCTAGGGTACTTTAATATGCCACTAACAATTACGGACAGATCAATAAGACAAAGACTAATTGAGGAACAATAGCCTTACATGAGGAACTAGACCAAATAAGTTTACCAGATATCTGTAGAATACTCTACCCCCAAACTACTACATACACATTTTTTAAGGGCACATGGAACATTTTTCAGAATAGACCATAAGTTGGAACACAAGTCAATTGATGAGAAAGCTCTAAAGATTGAAATCATACCAAGTACACTTTTTTACCATAAAGCTGGAACTTACCTATAAACAAAAACAACAACAGGGGAAATCATTATATGAGGATTTATCCCAGGAATGCAGGATTGTTTAATATACATAAATCAATCAATACAATACATTGTGTCAACAAAAGTAAAGGTAAAATTCATATGATAATATCAATAGATGCAGAGAAAGTATTTGATAAAATTGGACACTCATGATAAAACCTCTATATAGGGTAGGAATAGCAGGAACCTACCTCAATACAATACTGGCCATACATAACAAACCAATAGTCAATATAATACTTAATGGTGAAAAACTGAAAGCTGTCCTTTTAAGATAAGAAAAAAACAAAGATGCCCACTGTCATCACTTATGTTTAATTTTGTATTAGAGCTTTTAGCTAGACCAGACAACTGGGAAAGAAGAGAGCACAAGTTGGAAAAGAGGTAAAATTATCACTATTTGCAGACTATATATATATATATATATATGTAAAATAATGTATTTATTTATGTCATACAATATATTTATATGTATATATAACTCTAAAGACACACCAAAAAGCTATTAAAAGCAATAAATGAATACAGCAATGTGACAGGATACAAAATCAACATATAAAAATCTATTCCATTTTTATATACAAACAACATACTAAAAGAGAAAAAATTAAGAAAATAATTTCATTCATAATCACTCAAAAAGAATCAAATCTGAATTAACCTAACCGAGAAAGTGAAGGACCGATGCAAGATTTACATCTTCAGAACTACAGGACTTAGTTCTTCATGTCAGGAGGTGGGAAGACCTTCCATGCTCAAGGAATGGATGGAGAGAATTAATATAATCAGAATGACTGTTTTACCTAAAGCAATATACAGATTACTTGCAACCTGCATCAAAATAACAACAATATTCTTTTTTTTTTTTTTTGTGGGACCCTCCCCAGCAGCCGGGGAACGAACCGGCCCAGCGCTCAACCACTGCACCACCAGGGGGGCCCCCAACAATATTCTTCAAAAAATTTGAACCCCAAATGTTGAAATTTGTATGGAACCATAAAATTCCTTGAGTAACAAAAGCAAGCTTGAGAAAAAAAGGCAAGAAGCAGAGGCACCATGTTATCTGACCTTATACCATACTCTAGAGCAATTGTCATTCAAACAAAAATGGTATTAGCATGAAAATATATACAAGAATCAATGGCTTAGAACCAAAAGCCCCAAAATAAGTCCACATACATATTGGAACTTAACTGATGATAAAGCAGCTGGGGACTGATGACCACACAGTGGGGAAGGAGGGTCTCTTTAACAAATGGTATTAGGAATACTGGACAGCTCTATGTAAAAGATTGGAATGGGATCATTTCCTAGCTCCATGCACCAAAATAAATTCCAATGGATTAAAGATTTAGAGATAAGACCTGCAATAATAAAACATATAGAAGAATATATTGGCAATATGGTACATGACATCGATGATAAAGATGTTTTTGGAGATTCAACCCCTATGGCAAGGGAAATAAAAGCAAAAACAAATCATGTGAGTGCTTCAAGTTAAATGCTTTTACACAGCAAAAAAAAAAAATTATATTTTCTACTTATGTAGATTAAAAGGATATCATACTGAAAGGGAGACAATCTAAACACTTCATACAACCGACAGGGAGTTAATATTTTATATATATATATATATATATATATAATTTTTTAAAACTTATTCAAGACTGAAAAACAAACAACCCAATTAATAAACTATCAGCAGTTCTGAGCAGATAATTCACTGAAAAGAATACCTGGAAGGCCAGTAGGTAAATGAAAAAACGCCGCCTGTGTCCCTATAAGGACAGCATGCAACAGACCCAACGGCAGCACCAGTGGCTGAGCTAATCCTTACTGGAACCTGGTAAGCCCCTTCTCCAGCCCCAAGAGTGGTAGATCAGCAAGCTGGTGTCACTTGTCAATGCAGGAAGCATCTGCTGCGTGCACCCCATGCACCCCACATACCAGGAAGAGAGCAAGGAGAAGGGCATCATGAATCTGACTTTCAAGATTGTGCGTAGAAGCACAAATGGCGCAGCACAGTGAATTCCTCCTTAGAAAATACGACCTGCACGTGGACTCCCCCTCGGAGCCTTGACCTGAGTACAGACGTGCAGTTTCATAAAGCAGGACTAGGAAAACGATTGTTACATAGTAATCACCTGACCCTCCACTGGACACCCAGCACCACTGCCCCTTCCTAATCCTCCCCCCACCCCTCACAGTCCAGCCTCCACACAGCCAATGCTCCCCACAGCAACGTCTATGCCAACTGATAATTATTTTTAATATCAATCCCACAACCCCAACCAGAGTTGAAGGGTTTGATGAAGAATGTCATAGGTTGCATATTGTTATGCTGTAAAGATTCTCTATTCCCTGCTCTGCATAGATTCTACAAAGGACTCTGTTCAGAAGCATCTAAGTACTCTGTTCTAAATTCTGTACCATCCAACCATGACAGTCATTGTTTTCAGGGCTCATTGGCTTTAACTGAAAGGCCCGGCAGAGGGAGCCATCCCCTAGCATAAAAGCTGCTACAGAAACTAACAAGATGGCCACCTCCTTCCTTTGCCAGCGCTGCCCTAACAAAGCCCCATGGATGGGGTGCCTTAAACAATAGGAGAGTGCTGTCTCACGGTCCCGGCGGCCTGCAGTCTGAAATGAAGGTGTGGCAGGCTTGATTCCCCCTGGGGCCCTCTGCTTAGCTGGTGGATGGCTGTTCCCCCCATGTGTGTCTGTGTCCTAATCTCTTTCCAAGGGACAGCAGTCCTCTTGGACAAGGGCCCATCCCACATAAACTCATTTTACCTTAAGTGCCACGTTAAAGGCCCTTATCTCCACATACAGCCACGTCATGAGGTTCTGGGGGTTAGGACTTCAACACACGAATTTGGAGGAGGCAGGCAACTCAGCTCCTAGGAGCCATTTTGTTTTCAATTTCGTTAATCTTTTCAAAGATATATCTTCTTAAATGCTTTCCCACCATTTTCTACAAATTAGATCACCTACATAATTTTTACTTCTGTGATGATAAACTGGCGGTCCAAGGGCGCTGTCCCACCCCACATTGGCGTGCATCAGTGGGGTAGCCAGACAGGTAGAAAGCCCAGACCCAGGCACCGACAGTAAGTCAGTCATGCAAGGTCACGTGCCTGAGAACACAGAAGGCAGCTGGTGAGGCCAGGACAGATGGCGTGGCTGGCAGCTGTGTGCAGAGGCCGAGTTACAGGCGATAAAGTCAAGATGGCAAGAGCCATCCCAGACATCCTCAAGGACTCTCTCCTCTCCAGGTTACCCGCCTCCGTCTCTCGCTTCATCCGTTCTAGGCCACTACTGATCGGGTGGCCAGGAGCTGTGCGGGGAGAATCTCTGGGCCAGTCTGCAGTTAGACAACTGCCACAACTGCCATGTGACTAATGGAGCATCCTCCGGCCCCCAGGCCAAAGGAGCCTTGTCCCACAGGCCACTGCGCGAGCCCCAAGCAGGGGCAAAGGCAGTTACCGGGTATCTCAAGGGGTCTGGCTAACTGGCCCCTAGACCCAAAACAGACTTAAAACATGGTGGAGCTTGTTTAAAGATTGTCCTAAGACTGATTGCGTGCATCTAAACAGTAGCCAGTTGCCTTGCTCGGCAATCAGTTTATTGCAAATAAGCATCATTAAAGAGTTACTGTATATAATACTTCTTTATGTATTCATGTATCCGAGATTTTATCCAAAATACGCCCATGCTACCCCTAATATCACAGACGTGACCGAGAAAGATCACGTCTTCGCATAAAGTAAGATTCTTTGCCTGAAGTAATCTTGCTTTGCCATGGGACTACCGAGCATGTCAGGACATTTGAGATACCATTTAACTTTTGAGAGATGGACAGCCAGAGTCTGGGCCCAGAGGCAGGCAAGGCTTCCCCCACCCTGCAGGGCAGTTATAATCAGATAAGAACCGTGTTAATACATTCAGACATTCATTCCAGAACCCAGAAGTCAGCCAGAACTTTCGAAGCCTGGGGGTAGCTGGCTCGGGCGCTTCAATATCACCATCCAAGCTGTCCATTCACTGGGCTGGCTCTCGGAATCACCGTCTCTTTACCCCAGGTGGCCTAGGACATGGCAAGCGCCCACATCAACACTGACATGGAGGAAATGTGCAGCACACAGTAGGTGCTGCTATGTGGTAGGCATGAATGAGCTATAAACACAGTGTAGGGACAAGTAAGTCCCTGTGGGGTCATAGCTATGGTGGTGAAAGTGCAGGATGCAGTGGGCACTACCAGATGATGGTCACCAGCCCATACTTGGGGAAAAGGAGGCTTCCTGGAGCAGGAGACAGCTTAGTTGGATCCAGGATGCAGACGCAAACCCTCATGGGTTCAGGCCAACAAAGCGCTCAAGGGCGGGACACTACTTTAACCTCACAGGGCAGAGATGAGGAGGGGCCCAGATAAGACCCTGGCAAGCGCAGTGGCCTGTGGGCCTTGCTGATAAGGAATCTTATGTGACACAGTAGTTTGCCAAGATGGAGCTGGCTGCTGTGTGGGAAGTGAGCCAGAGCGTGTGGTTCTGGTGTGCTGGTGATTGACTGTTACCCACAGGCAGTAAAACTGCTACAACACAACTGGAAACAGCCCAGGATTTGAGGAGAAAGAAGCTTTAGCCACCTTTAAGAAATGTATAGTAACGCAATAGATCTTGGAATGCCAAAATCCATATAGGGCCTTGCTAGGGGCGGCAGGTCCTGAAGTTCAAACTTTCTTAGCCTCAGAGAAAGCCACTTCTGATCACATACACCACACACACACACACACACACACACACACACACACACACACCGTTCACCACACACACAGCACACACCATTTCACCATACTACACTCACAAACACACCATTCGCGCACACACACACATATACACCGCACACACCTTACACCATTTACCACACAAGCACACACACCACACCACCATTCACCACACATTCAACATACACAGCACCCACACTTGAAACAGTCAGCACTTATCCTTTCTACATACCACATGCTCTGCTACTTTCTGTGCTACACTTTAAGTTTTATTATATTCCACTTTCTTTTGTTCCCTAATGCTGAGATTCACAAAATTGATTTTATCACCCACTAGGTCTTGAGCTGCAGTTTTGGAAAACACTGATTTTGTGGGGCAAAGGAGACCCTCAGGCCACAATGGAATGGAGCTTCCCTCTGAGGGCAGGATGGAGCACAGCCATGGCCCATGGACACCTCGCCACTGCGGCTGCCTAGCCAAGATGGGGAGAGGAAGGGCTGGGAGGGCTGCGAGCAATGCACTGGGGAAGGGCCCCTTCACAGCATTTGCAAAGCTGATTTGACCCTAAGACTCAATCTCACCAGTTTTTGATTATAATCACCCCTTCCCTTAACTGTGGTCTGTGGGTTTCCTTTGCCTTCCTCCAAATAATGTTTTGTATGCTGCAGCTTGGACCTCCTAGTGACAGGAAATCATTTTAATGAATTGTTCAGATAGCATTAAAGAAACTGAAAGAATGGGGTTGGGATGGGGTGAGATGGGATGATAGAATAGAATAGAAAAGAATGGAATGGAATAGAATAGAATAGAATAGAATAGAATAGAATAGAATAGAATAGAATAGAATAGAATAGAATAGAATAGAATAGAATAGAATAGAATAGAATAGAATAAGAATAGAATAGAATAGAAGCAGAGCACGTGCACATAGTAAGGATACTTGTCATTTGGAGTGTGTGCTGTGTGTGACATGTGTGTGCTGTGTGTGACATGTGTGGTGAGTGTGTGTGTATGCATAGACTAGATTCTAACTATTTTTCCATGATCAACCCAGCTCTTAAATAGACACAGCTGTCAACACTGGGCAGAGAGGACAAATCATGTCCAGTGAGTCAGACCCAGACCCAGAAGTGTTACAGAGCAACCCCGATATAAAACGGGTTGCCTGGCTGTGGGTCCTCACCCGTGCACTTAAAAAGGACTTATTAATACTCCACTACAGACACACACAAAAGGTTAATAAAAGGTTTATTTATAAGGGAAAGGGAAATGAGGAAATATACAACTCAGGGAGAAAATAGGGAAATAAAGTCTTTACTGCGTCCTCCCCAATCCGCCGACCTGGAAACCCAAAGACACTCCCAGAGCTGCCCGAGCTGCAAGCTGGCGGCGAGCCAAAAAGGGAATTCCCCCAAAGCCCACGTGTCTGGTTTTATACCAAACCTGGCTGCTTAACCCCACCCTCAGGTTCCAGCCACCTTCCCTTGGGTGGTGACTGGATTTGGAGTTCCCAGTGTCTTGATGGCTTTGGCCTGGGGTGGGGGTGGAGTCCACAAAGCCTGCATGGAATCAGCTTTAGGATATCCTTTTTCCCCTAACAGAAGTACAGAATGGAGCAACTCAAAAAAACACAGAATGGAAAAAAAAAAAAAATTCCAAAGCCCAGAGCCAGTGCCTGAGTCTGCCAGATGTTGACTCAATGAAAACTGAGTATTTGGTTTTTTTTTTTTTTTTTCATTGTTTCATATATGACTTTATTTCTCTTGACACCAAATGCATTTTTCATGCCATGAAAAAGACTTGAATTACATTATTTTCAGTAACAATGTAATGCTTTTCCATTATGTAACATACCATAGTTTATCCACCTAAATCTATGGTGGATTTTAAAATTATTTTTGTATTAATTTTTTTATTTTTTACATCATTGTTCATTTCTGAACAATATTTGCTTCCCCCCACCCCCTCAGGTGTAGCCCCCATAAAGTTTCCTTCCCCAAGGCACCCGTGCACCATCACCTCAGTCCCCTGTGCGCCTCCCTCCCTCCCTCTGATCCCTCTCCCACCTCCTCCCCTGCAGGATGTTTCTGGTTTACAATTATCCGGGAAACTGAGTATTTGTTCTCACAACCAATTTTTTCCTGGTGAAACTTCGATGCCCCCCTTCATCCTCCTGTGTCAAAGGGTGCAAGCAGGCCTACCACGGGGGACTCATAGCCTCATAGTCACTTCAGAAGCCTCAGATCAAGAATGATCTTCATTTTTCCTCGTAGCTGCCAAGGCCAGCCACCCCAAAACTGGGTTCTCCCTCTGGAATTTCCTTCAACGGCATCCTTAGACAGCATGTCAGAAATTTTCTGAGAAATCACAGCATTTTTAGAATTTTTAGCATTAGTTAAGATTGTTTCTTTAAAATAAGAAAAAAAACCACATATTCTCACCTACAAGCTATGACAAGGAGTCTTACTGCAACAGGGTGGTCCCCAGGAAAGGGGGAGGTTCCCTGCCCCACCCAAGGGAGGGTGGAGCTGAGCAGCAAGAGAAGAAGCTGCAAGAGGAGACGGAGGAAGGAAGGAAGCAGGATGGAGCCTAGAGACACGTGAAGAAACTGTGCTTGTCTTTTGGTCGTGGACTGGGTGACACAGATGTGGGTGAGACCCGTGGGGAGGTGACAATGGCAGCTTTTATCTTGATGTTGATTTTGCTCTTTTCCTTCCGGGCTTGTCCGGTTGTTTGTGACCCTTTGCTGTGGGTCCCCACTGGAAGATGCTTTAGACTTGTGGCAGGCTTTGGGGCCTTGTTCTGGGCCAATCCCATTTGGAGGGACTTTTACCCACGAGGGGATGGGTAACTTTGGGTGCTTCATTTAGAAACTAGACTCTTTGCCTTTCCTGTATTGTTTCCTAGTTTTATTAAAGTTCCTTTTCATTAAAGTCTCCTATGTTTTGTGTTGATGCGGCGGATGGCAGAACCCATTTAGAATAGGCAGGTTTGCGGGGTTTGGGCTGACCCTTTTCCCTGTCCTATAACATTACTTTGATGACTTTTCTAATTTGTCTGAAAACACAATGTATAACATTTATATGAAACTATAGTTTTCACACAAATTATAAAAAAATCATAAGGGTCAATTCTACTTACATATGTATTTATTTAAATGCCATTGTGAAAAATATTTGATTTTTTTTTAATGGTACTGTCCTCCAATATCCAGGATGGCAACCACCATCTCTGCAACACAGGTCTACGCCCAGACCACCCCCCCCTGGCTTTCTTCATCCACACGTCTCAACCACCTCACCCAGCTCTTACTCTAATTGCTAAGCTCCTCACCCACCTCACCCTCCTCACACTTCTTTGAGACTATTAACAAGAAGTCAACCAAGTTCATTGTAAAGATCTAATTGGTTTATTAAACAACTCATGAATCAGGCAGCATCCCATCTAAGAAGCAGAAGAGAGCTCCAAAAAGCTATGCAAAATGAAAGGATTTATAAGCAAGAATTGGAAAGGGGAGGGAAGTATTTCAGGCTAGGTCACCTATTTATGGGGTTGGAGAAGGTCTTGTGCAGATTGTCTCATCTTCTTTGGGAGAGTGGGAGAGTGTGTTGACCAGAAAATTCCATAATAGCCTGTTAAAACCACATTCCTAGTGGAGGCTTGACACTGCCGTTAGGTTAGATATTAAGTATTGCACAAGAGCCTTCATTTTGAGACAGACATTTTCTTTTCTTTATATACATATATACTGCTCCTGATAAATATATGATTAAAAAATAAACCACTGAATCATGACTTTTAAAGAAATTTTTATTATATTAATCAAACCTCTACTCTGCAATTAATTCCAATTTTATAGGCAAATTTAAAGATCAAGAACCCTCCCTAGCAAATGCCTTTGTCTCTTACCCACCCATCCTTGCCCTCCCAGCAGCTAATGTTAATGTTTCTCCAGTATCCAGCATCAGTCCAAGCGCCACCTCTTTCAGGAAGCCTTCCCTGCCCTCCTGGCATAAGCCTCCCGTGCATTCTCATAGCACCCAGACTGTCTCCTTTCTGGAATTGACTATAATTGTCATGAATTACATGATCCAATTCTAGTTTTGATGAAGGTGCTAACTCAGTATGAGGGTTCATTCCCCCCCCCCAAGAGAAACTTGGGAGGAACTACAGGGCAAAACTGGGAGGAGGGGTAGAGTAGAGGTTGTGAACTTTGGGGGGTTTGGCCAGAAACACAGCTTAGTGGCCTGGCCATGAAAGGGGTCAAAAAGCAAAGGAGCTGTGGGTCTGCTCTTGCTTCTCTCCACCAGTGCCAGGGCCAACTGTGCTGCCCTACACAGAGGCCAACCCAGAGCTGTAGTCCAGATGTCCCAGGAGCAAAATCCGGGCCGGCTGGAAGCTCTGTGCTCGTGAGAAGCCAAGAAAAGCAGGTGGGGAAGTGCAGCCTCGGTGGAAAAACCTGCAAAAAAAAAAGAAGTCAGGATGACCTTTTGTTCTTAGAAACCTCTGTATGAAAATATTCAGGAAGGTCAGATTCCACTCTACCCACTGAGACCTGGGTGCCTTCTACCGCTGCTTTCTGTGTCCTCAGTGCCCCACCCTGTTGGCTCCTTTGCATCAGGCGGAGAGAAGGAACAAGATCAAAATAAGACCCCTCCCCTCCCCCGGCCCCCCTGCCCTGCAACACTAACCCTGTCCTGCACCTTCCCAACAAAACTTGTTCCAAACTAGTCCCCTCCTCTGTCTCAGTCCTCTCAGTCCTCTCAGTCCTCTCAGTCCACGGCCACCCTGCTCTCGCCCTCCCTGCCACACAAATCCTGCGCTTCACCAAGTCACCACAACTGCTCAGCAGCGACTCTGACATCTCACACCCTGTGACCTGCCAACCGCTTCTTCCGTGTGTCCTTTTCCCTTACCCACAGTGGTTTTTCTAGCATCTCCCTGACGACTTCTTTCCTGTTCCATGGGCAGGGCATGTTCCTCTCTTCCGTTCATGTTGAAGGTGCTCTGCCCTCACCCTCACCTCCCCACACACCCTCCTCCCCAGCGCCCTGCCCTTGAGTCCCAGGAGTGATTCGTGTGCACTCAGAGCCAGCAGCCCCTGGTACACTGCGGGCCTCCAATACCTTCCCTGCAGCCCAAATCATCCTCACTCCTGGTGCCAAGAACCGAGTACTCCTAGAAATGTGTTCATCGACCCCCAGAATTCTCTGTGCCCCAAACTGAGTTCATCATTTCCTCCACACCCAACATCTGCTCCTTCAGTGTTCTCCAAAGAAACAGAGCCAATGCGATATGGGGCAGGGGTTGTCATTTTAAGGAACTAGTTGACAAGAGTGTGTGCAAGCTGAAGATCTGGGGGAGAGCTGGGGAAGACAGACATCCTTCCTCCAACAACAGAGACTTTTCTCTGGAGGCCCTCAGATCGCTAGAGGAAACCCACCCTCATTGCGGAAGCCAATCTACTTTACTCCAGGTTTATTGTTTTTAATGTTAATCAAAAATTTTTTAAAAATCTCCACAGTAATAGTTAGACTGGGAACCAACCAAAACCTGGGTTCCATGGCCTCGCCACGTTGACATGTGAGGTTACCAATTAGATGTCATCTTGACTCCTTATGTAACCCTAACTCTACACAACCATGATTTAGTCATCTTCCTAAATATTTTTTAGCCTTCCCCCACCATGAACAGCTCTGTCCAGAGCCCCACCACCTCTGAGCTGCAAGAGCCTCAACTCTCCATCGTCAGGTCTCGCCTCTTTCAAATCCTCCCTAGACACAGCAAGGACAGAGCACTGGCTCGTTGGCACATGCTGAGGTCCTTAAAAATACCCATCCCTTAAAAAACAAGATACCACTACACACCTGCCAGAACAGCTAAAGTCCCAACACTGACACCACCAAACTCCTTCGCTATCACGTAGGCTTGCAAAGGAGAGAACACCACTGACTCAGAGGCCAGGAGGGGTGTGATAAGTCTGTGAGCCTCCAAAAGGAGAACATTCTGAACGAAACAAGGAACAATCTTCTCTCAATTTACCCAGCAGTCACATTTGTGGAAAATTCAACTATACTAAAACCATACGGTCTCAGTCTGTTCCTGCTGATATAACAAAATGCCACAGACTAAGGGGCTTAAAGAGCAGAAACTTGGTTCTCACAGTTCTGGAGCCTGGAAATCCATGATCAAGGTGCAGAACAGCCTGGTTCCCCCTGAGGGTCTCTTCCTCCTCTGTCAAGGGCACTGATCCATCATGAGGGCTCCACAGCACTGTCTTGGGGTTTCTTACAGCTTTTCCCTCTGGGAAACATTGACTGACTTCTCCCTGAGTGAGATTTGGGAACCTTTGAGGATTGTTATACCCAAAGACACAACTACTTCCCAACAATCCGTCAGGACCTAAGAATCAAGTCCAGGTCCTTGAACAGCCCTTATCAGCTTCTTGGGCTACTTTCTTAGAAAAGCAGGGTCTTCTGGGATTCCATCAGCTCCCCCTGCACTTAGCAGATGTCCATGGGCCACTGGGACATCTGGGACATTTTCTCAAGGTACCTGGAGAAAACAGTGAGGCTTGGGGCTGTGGATTGTAATAATCTGTATTTCTGTAATAATTCACTAGATGAGATTCATGAATGTATTTCCAAAATTAATTCATACCTACAGTACAAAGTCTCGAGAGACTTGAGGAATATTGGTCCATCAGTGTGTTCTAGATGAAAAGGCATAAATGTCTTCAATTCTGGGCCTCCCTGGTGGTGCAAGGGGTTAAGCACCACACTGTGAAGCAATCCACAGCCTCTGCAGCATGAGTTCGATCCCCAGCTGGCCAGGGAGCAACACACATGGCGCAGCAGACCTCTCCTGTCTCGCCCGCTGCTCGCTCAGCAGTGTGTTTCAGTAGATCTGCCTGTTCTGTTCTCCACTCTGTCTCTGGTGAATCCTCTCACCCCCCACGTCTCTGGCCTGTACCCCAGTTCTTGTATGCATAAATAAATAAATAAATCTTTAAAAAAATACATTAAAAATTTTAAAAAAGAAGAGCTTTCTCTTTAAAAAAATAAATGTCTTCACTTCCTTTTTTCTTTTCCTTCAAGCTCTGGTTGCACCCATTTCTCAAGTAAACTTGGGAGTTGATCTGGGTTCCATATGATCAGGGTTCCATCTGACACCATCCCCTGTGAGAGTATGGGTACAGCTAAGCCCTAGAGGATGAAGCTTTTAAAAACTGGCAAATGATAAAGGAAATGGGTAACTCTGCAAATCAGAGGTGGGGAAGAGGAACATGTGCTTAGTTGCTGAGCTGAGATTGGTGTGATGGAGGAAACTGCCTCTTTGTCTACCACATAGGAAGATGTCAAGGCTGTTACACTTGTGCTTTTAGCAGAGACATCTTGCAAGTGAGCTGTAGAAGCTGGCCCTCCACTTCATTTCCTCCACCTGTCTGCACTAAGGAGGGCAGCTGCAGAAAAAAAGAGGTGTATGGTCAAACTCTGCTTTGGGGTTTCTCAATCTGAAACTCAGAAGAGGAAATGGGTCCTAGCATCCACATAAGCACGTTAAGTCAGGGTTGTGGCTCATGTCAGTACAGTAATTTCCTCAATCAGCCAAGCTGAAAAGTCTATGTACAATATTGTCCCAACATATCATACTGGAAAAATCAGAAGTACCAAGACAGTAAAAGATCAGTGGTTGGCAGGGGCTGGGGAAGGGGGGTGGGTGAAGCACAGGGCATTTTTGAGGCAGTGAAACTATTCTGTGTGATACTGTAATGGTGGATAAATGTCAGTCATTTGTCAAAACTCATAGAATGTACAACAGAGTGCACATTAATATCAACTTTGGACTTCAGTTAAGACTAATGTGTCAGTATTGATTTACCCTTTGTAACAAATATACCGTATCTAATACAAGATATTATTAGTAGCAAGAGGTGACACGGGAACTCTGTATAATCCCTTCCATTTTTCTGTATACCTAAAACTGCTCTAAAAACTAAAGCTTATTAATTAAAATATATAAAAATTGGAGGAAGAGGGGGTGGGGAGTAAAGGGGCAAGGGGGCTCAATGGACCATGGGGAAGGATTATTGGGGCTTTTGGTTTTGTGGTAGGTATGGCATGGTAACATACATCTGAAAAGCGGTGAACCTACGTCTTTAAATCATAAACAGTGTTGTAAACCAGTGTCATGGCTGCAAAAATAATACAATTTTTAAACAAGAGGACAAGCTGTGAAAAAAGTTTTTGAAAGAAATTAAAACAGAAAACTTAAGGCCCTCATCTTGCTCCCCATGGCCCCCACCCCATTTCACTGCTCATGTTCGCAACAAAAATTCCAGAATTGCTTTTTCTCCTTTCCAATCCTCTGCTTTTACTCTGGACTCCATCTCTCTGTATCAGTTGCCTATTGCAGCTATAAGAAATTATCACAATCCTTATGGCTTAAACCAACACACATTTATTGTCTTTCTGTACGGCAGGGTCAGAAATCCTAAAATTAAGAAGCTAATGGGCTGTGTTTCCCTGATGATTATTGGGGAAATTCCATTTCCTTGCCTTTTAATATGACTGATTCTTAAAGGTTAAATGAGTTTTGCAAAACTGGAATAAATCTCACTTGTTTATGGGTTTTTATACACAGTTGGTTTTTTTTTTTTTTTTAAGATTTATTTATTTATTTATTTATTTATACAAGCACTGGGTACAGTCAGAAGCACGGGAGGGTGAGAGAATTCACCAGAGCCAGAGCGGGGAGCAGAGCAGGCAGACTGACGAAATACACTGCTGAGGGGAGCAGCAGGTGAGGCAGGAGAGGTCTGCGCTCCATGTGGACCCCAGGGATGGAACCGGCACTGTAGAGGCTGCGGGCAGCTTTGCAGCCCAGCGCTCAACCACTGCGCCACCAGGGGAGGCCCATGCATGGTTGGTTTATTTGCTAATGTTTTATTGAGGATTTGTGCTTCTGTGGTCATGAGAGATATTGGTCTGTATTTTTCCTTCCTTGTATTGTCTTTGTCTGGTTTTTGGTATTAGGATAATGCTGGCTCCAGAGAATGAGTTAGGAAATATTCCATCTACTTCAATTATCTGGGACACATTGTAGAGAATTGTTATCTCTTCCTTAAATATTTTGGAAAATAACAAGTGAAACCATCTGGACCTTTTGCTTTCTTTTTGGAAGGTTGCCAATTCTTGATTCAATGTTTTTAACTGAAATAGGATGATTCCAAATATCTATCTTTTCTTGCATAAGTTTTGGTAGATTGTGTCTTTCAAGAAATTGGTCCATTTCATCTACTATCTTGGTTAGTAGAGGTTTATCAATTTTATTTGTATTGTCAAAGAATAAACTTTTGATTTGTTGATATCCTGCTCTCAATTTTATTGACTTCTATTCTAATTTTTATTAGTTCTTTTATTCTGTCTGATTTATATATATTATAATGTTCTTTATCCTTTAGTTTCCTACAGTAGCTAAGCTGTGTGTTGTTCAATCTCCAAATATTTTTGGAATTTTCTGTCTATCTATTGTTGACTTCTAGTTCAATTCCACTGTGATCTGATAACATACTTTTGTGCTACTCCATTCTTTCCAACTTGGCATGTGGTCTATTTTGGTGAGCGTTGCATGTGAACCTGAGAAGAATGTGTTCTCTGCTGCTGTTCAATGAAGTATTCTAAATGTCAGCTCTATCTTTACTGACCTTCTGCCTTCTGGATCTGTAAATTACTGATAAAAGGGCTTTGAAGTCTCCAAGTTTAATCGTGGATTTCTCTATTTCTCTATAGGGTTCATCAATATTTGACTCACATATTTTGACACTTTGTTGCTAAGAACATAGACATTATGCTTCTTTATACCTGATTGTTTTCTTAGTTCTGAAGTCTACTTGTCTAGAATTAATATAGCTATTCCATATCTTCTGATTAATGCTAGCGTGTCATATATTTCTTTGTTCCTTCACTGTTAAACTATATGTGCTGTATATTTAAAGTGAGTGTCTTGTAGGCAACATATAGTTGGGTCTTGTTTTTTTAGACACTCGGTCTCTCTTTTAATTGGCATATATAGAGGATTGATACTTAGTTATTATTGCTAGAGCTGGATTAATATCTACCATATTCATAACTGTTTCCTTCATTGCACTTATTTCTTTTTTATTTCCTACTCTTTTTCTGCCTTCTCTGTATATGATTCCATTTTCTCTCCTCAGTATATCAATTGTACTTCTCTTTAGCATGCCTTTAGTGGTTGCTCTAGAGTTCTCAAGAAAATCTGGGAAATAAAAAATCATAGTTAAACTGTTTGATAGATTTTTATTTTTAATATATGTTTCTATAAATGGGTGCATACAGTTTTGTATTTGCTTTCCCCTACTTTCAGAGACTATTTCTGCCACTTCTCTGGAAACTGCTGCTGGAAATATTTTCAATGTTGAATATGTCTTATGAAGTCCACACCGAGGGATGAATTCCCATGGCTTTCATAGTTCTGGTAGGAATTCTGCATCTTTTGAAGCCTGACGGTAATAAGTGAGGCTGATTCTTAGGATTCCCTCGTGCCCGCTGTGCAGAGGGCCATCAGCCTGTGTTAGTTGACTTGATGGATGAAAATATTCCTTTTTCCGTCTACAAAAAGTGTAAACATACTCTTCCTCTCTTTCCTCAGAAGTCAGAAACCCGAAGGTGAGATTGAACGCTCAGTTGCAATAACCTAGATGGCTAGTTTATTTTCTGCTTTTCAAAAGAATTTCAGCATTCCCTTGTAGTAACTGTAATGTTTCAACTATGCCTATATTTCACTGAAAGTCATGTTATAGTCTATTTTGGAAATTGACAGGATGTAAATAATAGGAAACAAAGCAAGGAGGGACTGTCTTTCCTCTGCACCTGTCCTGAACACATTCATCAGCGGGGAACTGGAGCAAGACGGGCAAACAGGAACGACCCACGGAGCCGGGAGCGGGAACTGATCCTGACAACACTGACCAAGGCCTGCTTGAACCCGAGCCCTAGACAACCTTTACGCCTCAGTGGTAGCAGATTATGATCAGAGCGGCCCGGAGAGAATCCAGGCATCATTTATTCATTCATTCAACAGATTTTTATTGAGCGTCTTCTAGCGCCAGCCTCTGTCCCAGCCCAGATTCTGCAGTAAACAGAGCAGTTGACCGACTCCCTCGTCCTTCTCCTCTGAA
>NW_023605053.1:0-28779 GCF_014898055.3 Talpa occidentalis
TGATCCCTTCCAGCTCCATCTATGTTGCTGCAAATTGCATGAGTTTATCTTTTTGTTTGCTAACTAATATTCCATTGCGTATATGGATCACATCTTCCTGATCCAGTCCTCTATTTTTGGGCATTTGGGTTGTTTCCATAGCTTAGCTATTGTAAATAGTGCTGCTATAAACATGGGGGTGTAGGTGCCCTTTTGAATTAATGAGTCTGTGTCCTTTGGGTAAATACCTAGGAATAGAATTGCTGGATCATGGAAGCTCCATCTTTAGCAGGTTGAGGAATCTCCAAACAGCTTTCCATAGCCGTTGGATCAGTTTGCACTCCCACCAGCAGTGCAGGAGAGTTCCTTTTTCTCCACATCCTCACCAACATTTTTATAGCCAGTTTTTTAATATGTGCCATTTTCAATGGTGTATGATGGTATTTCCTTGTAGTTTTGATTTGCATTTCCCTGATTACAAGTGATGCTGAACATTTTTTCACATGCCTGTTGACCATTTGCATTTCCTCTTTGGACAAGCACCTTTTTAGCTCACCTGCCCATTTTTTGACTGGATTATTTACTTTGTTTTTGTTGAGTCTTTTCAGCTCTTTGTAGATTTTTGATCAGTCCTTTATCATTAATGTTGTATGCAAAAATTTTCTCCCAGTCTCTATAGCTTAGCTATTGTAAATAGTGCTGCTATAAACATAGGCATGCAGGTGCCCTTTGGAATTACTGTTTCTGTGTCATTTGGGTAAATACCTAGGAGTGGAATTTTTGGATCATATGGAAGCTCTATGTTTAGTAGGTCCAGAAATCTCCACACAGCTCTCCATAGTGGTTGGACCAGTTTGCCCAAATGCCCAAAAATAGATGACTGGATCAAGAAGATGTGGTACATATACACAATGGAATATTACTCAGCAATCAAAAAAGATAAACACATGCAGTTTGCAGCAACATGGATGGAGATAGAAGGGGTCATGCTAAGAGAAATAGATCAGAAAGAAAAAGGAAAATACCAGATGGCCTCACTCATAGCAGGAATTTAAAAAAACTTAAATAAGAGACCAGGAAAAAGACTAATCAATACTAAGTAAAAATCAAAAACAACAAGCAACTATAAACCAGAGACACACTCCAGGGTGGTGCGGGAGGGAAGAGGGGCAGGGAAAGAAAGGACTAGAGTCAAAATAAAGGGGGGTGCAATTGTATGAGGAATATAACCAAAATGAAAATGCATACATTATGCAAAGATGAAAAAAGATGTAAGAATTATATAAAATAAAATTTTTAAAAAAAGAAAAAAAAATTCTCCCAGTCTGTGGAGTTTCTCTTTGTTTGGTTACTGTCTCTTTTGCTGTACAGAAACTCTTTAATTTGATGTAGTTCCAGCTGTTTATCTTTGCCTTCACTATCACTGCTTTGGATGATGAGTCTTTAAAGTTTGGTGAGGTGTATGTCATGTAGTGTTTCGCCTACATTTCCTTCTATATATTTTATGGTTTCAAATTTTATGTCTAGTTCTTTAATCCATTTTGAGTTGGTTTGTGTGCATGGTGTGAGGTAGTAGTCAAGTTTCATTCTTTTGCATGTAGCAACCCAGTTTTCCCAGCATCATTTATCGAACAAACTTTCTTTTCTCCATTGCATATTCTTTTCTCCTTGTCAAAGATTAATTGACCATAAATCTGTGGGTTTATTTCTGGATTTTCTATTTGGTTCCATTGGTCAGTGTGTCTGTTCTTGTTCCAATATCATGCAGTTTTGATTATTATGGCCTTGTAGTATAGTTTGAAGTCTGGGAGTGTGATACCTCCATTCCCTTCTTTTTTTTTTTTTTCCATAAGAGCAAAGCAGTATTTTAAACTTATTTTTTTCTTTAAAATTTGATGTTGCATATGCCTTTGTAAGACTTTTTCTTGGAATTCATTAAATGTCTTAATGAGGTTAGATGGTATAAATACTGTCGGCATGCTGACTTGCTTTAACACTTTCCCATCTTGCTGAAATGCTGCCATTTTCTAAAATTGTGACTGTCTTACAATAAGAAAAAAAAAATTGTTCTTCAGGGTTTTATGAAACTCACGTAGTCAGTTGTTGGAGAAAGTGGTCTACATGCACCAGGAGGTGCTTAAGTCAGCTCTGCCTCCAGCAATATCTACCACACAATATTTCTGCAGATGATGTAGATTCTTTAGCAAGAAGAAGTTTTGTGATGTTAGCTATCAATGCTAATTCTTGGCATGTTAATTTACCTATGTACCCTAAGAAGGTGATACATTTTTATAAGCATTTAACATATTCTTAACATAGTGCAAAAAGTTACACAATTTATATTCTGGCAATTACTGTTTCTCTAATTTTTCTTCTTGCTGAATGTAGCTTATGTAGCACCAAATCTGGATTTTATGGTTCATCTAAAAAGCAATAGATAGCAATAAGTTTTGTTGTCACTTTAAAATGTTTTCTCTTAAAGTTACCCCAAATTATGCTTGAAATGACTATCCAAAAATAGTTCCTTCCAGGGTCTAAGCTATCCATAGTCTTGGATTTGACACAAAATTCCTTGTGCAATTATGTACATAATTACATTCAATTTAGTTTTTGCAAAGCATATGCATCGTTCATATGAGTTAAGCCTACAGACCTGAAATTTATGCAGAATATTAACAATGAAATATTATCTATTCCTTGTGCAATAAGGATAAAATACAGAAAAACATCTTTGCAAGATAAATATGAAATGCATTATTAAATTAAGCCATGTTTAGCAGAAGAATGAATGCCAAAATAAATATTATATGTATTGTGAAAGAATAGTTGATATATTTCTTAAGATCTAGAACTTGAAATAGTGTGGCCATAGGTGTATATCAAAATGTATTCATATCTATATCAACTTTGCTTTTACTAAATTTCATATGATACTTTTGATTTACCCTAGATGCCATGGGGTATTAATCTTATACCAATCTTTCAAAAAATTATAAATTATTCCCACTGGCTTCACACCCAGTAGTTATTTTTATTTTAAAATGTTATAACCAAAATATAGAGAAACTCAGAGGAGAACTACTGTGAATGTTCTTCAATTATCTACAATTACTAATTGTAGATTTTACTCAATAGTTCTCAGCACTACTAAGTTTACAGGTTTCACTTTCTAAGATTCACTGCTATTGTGCAGTTTTTAAAGTTATTGAGCAACACTTTTTTTGATTGGGAATGTCCTAGTTCTGAGCAAACAAGGATATTTTAAATGTGGTTATATTACAGATGTTAGTAGACTTTTCATTCAAAATACCAACATAAGTTTATTCAATACTAATTAATATACAATATTAAGATTACTAGAATATGTATATTCCATAGTAATACTTTAATCAATTAATGTTTTAGTATTGTTATAAGTAATACAAATAGATACATGATAAGATACAGTGTATTTTTCCTGTTTTTTTAGCTTAAGAGTTGAATGAAAATGAATAAACTGATTATATTTACAAACCAACTTTCCAAACTTTCTTAACCATCTCTCTTTGCTGTTATCCCTGTGATTGAGTGTGTTAATTCATCATTCTTTTTCCTGTCAGCTGTCTGCACTGTTAGTTGAAGGTTTCAAAAATGCCTGAAGGGTACACTGTCAATTGCAGATAACTGAGTCAACATGGTAGTATCAGTTGATTTCATTCTAGGCAGTACACATACACTTATACTAGCACACAATACACCTGTAGAGGCACTTGGCACATTTCAAAATATAACCTTTTGTTATTGCATTAATTGCCCGAAGCAGCACAGAATTTTCACAATACTTTTGTCCCTTAATTTTTTTTTAATTCTAAAAGTTTTGGAACAGATATCCAAGACTCTCATTGAAAAATAAAACCAAACACAACTTTTTTTCTCATGATGCTTGAATAAATTGCTAAACAAGCTAGCAGTCTTACAGTATCATAATCCTGCTTTAATATGCACTTCAGTAAATAAACTGAATGCATTTGTTTGAAAACATTCATTGAATTGCTGGGTTTAGATCAGGTACAAAGTATGTTATTAATTTTAAGTTATGTTAAAATGTAGTCAAATTTCTCTATGGTATAAAAAAGAAGGAAAGATGGAATTAGGCACAGACCTGAACACTCAGTTTTAAATGCATGTGAATGACACACAGAGTTAAACACATAAAAATAAGAATTTGGAGTTATCAATTAGAAATTGGAAGCTTTCAGAATGGTTTGCCAGAAGACTGTAATATGTAATAGGATCATTGTCATACACAATGAATTATTTTTATGATGATTTAGTTGTAATTATATATATGATTTAGATGACCTTGTGGTCATATAAATTTATCAGCATTTCACAAAGATACTTTATAATTGTTAGCCATTGTGTATATTCAGATATGATTGTATTCTTGATAAAGTTTTGTTCTATGAACTAGGGGAATAGTAAGGCATGAACAACTAGTATTTTAATTTATATAAATATATCATTAATCTTTTATAAAAATAATTCTAATTAAAGAAAGATTCATAATTCACTTATTTAAAAACTCTTTTTTTCCTTCTTTGCAGAAACTTCTGTTCTCTTTTTCTCAAGGTCATATAGCCCTGTATATCAGATAGCAACAGAGCTTCAACAATAACAGCAGATGTCATCTTAGATTACTGTAAGTGAATTTTTTTTTGCAATTTTTATTGTTTCTCTCATTTGCATCAGTTTTGATAGGGAACAATGCAGGGTTCAATGTGGGATGCCCCAGAGGTGCCCTAGAGTTATTTTAACGAATTCAATTTGGTTTGCTTTTCATGTAAGTACACCTTTTCTTCTTAGATATTTTGAGGTATAGGAGAATCTATTTCTTACACAAAATAATTTAAAAGTTCACAATATAAGCTTTCATTATAGAATCATAGAGTTTTAAAACTAGAAAAAGAAATCAACTATTTCAGTGTTTTCTCAAGGCTTAGAAGGTTAAAGATGAAAGTTGTCACCACTCATTTCTATTCTTGAACTTTGTGATTCTTGGCTGCTTTTTCCACCTTTTGTATTCATTCTTCAGGTCAACAGTAGAGGATTTTCCATTTGCTAATTTGTTTCCTAGCTATAGAATGCTATTTAACTTGCTTAAGGTTCTTTGATGTGCTAGGTATATAAAGTCCTGTTTATAACAGAAGCATTTTGAGAAGTTATAATATGTGAAGCTTTTCATAATGCATGATACCATGCAATCATAAACATTTGCACGGTCTAAAATTTAAGCAGATTGCATATTGGCAAGATCTATGGCACAGATTCTAGAGTTCACAATTTAGTCTTACAGTTTTTGCCCTGTAATAATAAATTTGTTTCTTTCATTTTATTATCCGAGTGCTTGATAATAGAAGAGAAAACTTTTCAATGTGAAGCACATAAAGTGCAAGCCTGTTGTAATGTTAATTAAGGAGATTGTTATTTAATGATTAACACTCAGATAAACGCATCACTTTCAGGGAACTAATGAATGAACACTACTGTACACACACACACAGTAGTATATCTTGTGAAATCTCCTGGTAATCATAATGTTAAATATTTCCTGTAGTAAGATTTATTGTAGGGCTTTTGAATAAAATTATATTTTTAACAGTAATTTTGTACTAATGATAATCTTGCTAAAACATAAATAACTGCCAATTTGGAAAAAATATAGGAATTCAATTAGAAATTGGAAGTCTTGAGTGACTAAGTGAGGTTTGTGGTAGAAATAGTTGTACTTAAAGCTTTTTTTTAAACCTTACTTTCTCTTTCTATTATTGTTATTTGGATGTAATGGTACATGCAAACAAGCATACTCAAAAAGGATTTCAGAGTGAATCTGCCATGCATTTTAAGTTGCATAAACCTGATTCATCTGACAGATCCATTGAATACCATTAGCGTATTTGAAGGTCAATAAGTTATTTCTGCATCTTCTACTAAAAGAAATGATCCATCAAGACCATGCTGTCTGTAGGATTTGAAAATAAAGCACATGCTGAAATACCCCAGTATGCCAACACAAATTTTATAATATAAATGTATTTTTATTATCCAGTTTTATTAAGTAACAGAAAAAAAATGGACTGGGCTTCATGAAGAATCTAGTGATAAGCATTTACTATTTCTCTCCACATTTCAAAATTAAGATATCTTTCTTTAGTACCATATATGAAACTATTCTACCTAAGGAAATAGTAAATATATACTTGATGTTATGTATAACATAAGTGAGACCTGAGATGTCAAGGTTATTTTCTCTAGTCCCCACCTGTTTCTTTTATGTTTTGCTACCACAGCCCTCAGTATGTTTTGAGAAAAAAGTTGCTATCTAAAATATGTTTAACTTTGATATGCAGAAACTGTATTCTTATATACAGATACACTTACCCCATGGGAACAAAAAAATTAAGCTTTGGCTTTAAGCATCTCAGGCTGGGCATCAAGTAACGATCAGCCTCAGAATTTAGTAGGGACAGAGGTAGACCCAAGGATAAAAGCCTCTGCAGACATGCTAGAAGAGGGAGGCAGCAGATTTCCTCAGAGTTTAAATTGGTTATTTATTTACGATATACAGCTGTCTGGAAATCAAGTAACAACTTCATGTTATTATTGTCATTATTAACAATTAGATGGAAGAAGATCTGTCTTTGTCTAGGAAGCAGATACATAGTAGTGAACTTTTTGATCAATTTTAGCTGGTTGCTCAAAGGTAATTTTACTTATTATTAGTAGTTTTATCCCTTTTTGATGTGGTTAAAAATATACAAGCCCCTGCAAATGTGAGTAAGGTACTGATTTTCTGAAATATCTAAATTCACTGGGCAAAGAAAAGCCTACTGAAAAGGTGTGGAGTCTAATCCAATTCTTTCTGGTCCTCTTGAAATTCAATCAGAACTAGAGAACCAAGGCCAGCTTTTTTCCCCACCTGTCTGTAGTAAAAAACGTAAGGACAAATTTGAATCACTCTTTGTAATCAACTCATATCATTACTACCAACAGGTGAAATAATCAATACTAGGTAGGATGAGATCATAGTCAGTGCATGACTTGTAACCTCAACTACATTTTAAGATCTTTGGCCAAGCACAACTCTTGGGAGACTAAAATGAAAAATAAATGAGAGAGTGAAAGGGGAGAAAGTCACTGCCCTCAATTTCTTACATTAATTTGTTTACCATAGGAAGAAATAAGTGGAAATCACTGACAGTTGTTACCTGTGGATGCTTTAAGTTTTGTTCTTGATATGTTGCTTTGTTTTAGTTTGTCCCTGTAGGGTAAAGAAAATATCAGGCTTTTCTGCCCTTCCGCCATCAGGATAGATGATGGATCCTTGTCCTGAATGCATACCTGATGGCGGGCACCTGGAATAGGGTGTGGGCATAGGTAGATGGGATTCAGCTGAGTTAAAACTGTGCTTTTTAAGGGCAGCATCACGGGGACGCCAGTAGCAGCAGCAGCAGCAGCAGTAGTAGAAACCAAAGCAGAAGCCGAGAAGCAGCAGAACGAACGCCAGAGAGTCCAGATAGAGTGAAGACTTGCCAGCACCCCTGCCTGCCATATGCCTGGTGAACCCCCAATAAAAGACCTGCAAAACTACTGAGGACTCTGACTCCTCTTTTACCCGGTCTGCATGGGATCAGAGAACCTGCACTGTGTCCATTCCTGCCTTTACATCCCCTAATGTCAGTGTTGAAAATCTGTGCATTTATTTAAATCTTGGTCATAGACTCTTAATTAAAATTACCAAAGTCCTACTGTTGCTTGCTTTTTAAAAAATGTTTATAGAGAATTAAAAAAAAAGGAAATAAACACATTGGTCAGTTAATACCTGCTAAAAGTTAGTCTAATACTTCTTTTGGTTTATTGAAGGATTGAAGTTTCTTTGTCTTTTGTAAAGATCCAGATTTAATGAGAACCATTTATTTAGGAACTCGATTGTAACTGGGTATCATGAGAGAAATTACCTAGTACTCTCATTAATCGGATAGGACTAGTACTCTGAAATATATTAAGTTACCGTGATTATATTGCTTCATATAAATGCAAATAAAGGTAAAATACTTTATGTTAGCAAGCACTTTAATATAACTAGCAATTATTTAGCGCTGCAAAAATATTATGTCTTGGTAAACAGTCAAACTGAATGACCTGCTCAATCACTTAAAAACACAAAATGATGATAATAGTAGTTTAAAAATATAATTCATTTAAACATTTATATTTTATCCCAAATATTTTATCTATCTTATTTGTATCTGAGTAGAATGTTCATAATCCACCATGTTCCTTTATTACTATCAGCCACCTATTTGAAGCTACAGAGAAGTTAGCCTAATTGGAGGTGATACTTGACTTTTCTTTCTCATGCAACCTGAAACTCTCATCAGTTCTTCATTTCCCAGGTCTAGCTTCTTTTTTTCCAGGAGTTGTAATGTTACTGGGATCATTTATTTTGTCAATTTTAGCCCTTCAGTCACAGCAAAATTGTGTGTATCCCATTTTAAAGGGTCTTCATGACATATTAAAATATGTTTATTATTTGAAAAATAGCAACCATAAAGCAAAGAAAAATAATTTTCAATGATGACCACAAAAATCATATTCTTTCACTTTTAATTAGTTATCAAGGGAAAGATGCTATCCCAGGAGAGACATCTATATTATATAGAGATAGACAGACATAGATAGATGTAGAAGATACATCCCAGAATCTTAAATTAATTTTCTTCATCATATATTATAGCATACCTGTTTTGCAAAGATGATAAATGAAGCTCAAAAAGTCAAGTATCATGAACAATATGTGCAATTTAACATTATAAATTTAGAGTTCAAAATTCAAACATCGATCCTTTGGGTTCCAAAGATTATGCTCCTTTTGCTAATCTGACACCAGGATCACCCAGAATTACATCAGACATTGTTAATAAGTAGGATGTGACACAAGTTAACAATTGTTATTCTTTGACTTTGGTTTTCCCATTATAACATTTTTTTGATATAGTAATATTCACATTTTTGCACAGTGTATCACAATTGTTTCACGTTGTTGCACAATTCACATATAGATTTAAGAGAGAAATTCTATGTGCCTGTTTGCAGTCTGAATGTCTTGCTTGGAGAAGAGTCTATTTAGCCCTTCTGCCCATTTTTTTTATTGGGTTATTTGTTTTATTTCTGTAGAGTTTTGTGAGTTCTTTTCTCATCTGTGGTATCAGTCCTTTTTCAGATATATGGTGTGCAAACGTTTTCTCCCAATCACTAGGGTGCATTTTCATTTTAGCTATGGTATCTTTCTCTGTGCAGAAGCTTTTTAATTTGGTGTAGTCCAAGTTGTTTATATTTTATTTTGTTTTCCTTGCTGTTGGGGATGAATCCCTAAAGGCATCACTAAACCTTACATCATGAAATGTTTTGCCTCTGTTGTTTTCTATATAGTTTATGGTTTAAGGTCTTAAATCCAAATCTTTTACCAATTTTCAGTTGGTTTTTGTGTATGATGTCAGATAGTAGTCTGGTTTCATTTTTTTTTGTGTGCGTGTGTGAGTGTGACTGTCCAGTTTTCCCAACACCATGGATGAATACTCTTGGTTCATCATATATTAACTGTCCATACAATGTGGGTTTATTTCTGGGCTCTCAATTTGATTGCATTGGTCTGTGTGACTGTTTTTGTTCCAATGAATGAAAAAATATTCCCTATTACTTCCTATTAGAGAAGTGCACATCAGGACCACATTGAGATACAATCTGACACCTGTGAGAATGGCCCGTTTTGAATAGGCCAGAAACAAAAATGCTGGTGAGGATGTGGAGAAAAGGGGGCCCTCCTACACTGCTGGTGGGAATGCAAGTTGATTCGGCCCTTATGAAAAGCAGTATGGAGGTGTCTCGAAATACTAAAAATGAATCTGCCATTCAAGTCAGTAATTCCACTACTAGGCATGCACTCCAAAAATTCAGGAGCACAAATTCAAAAGGAAACTTGCACTCCTATATTTATTGTAGCACTATTTACTATAGCTAAATTAGGATATAGCATATGTACCCCCAAACAGAGGGACAAATAAAACAGTGGCATATATACACAATGGAATATCACTCAGTGATCAAAAAAAGATAAAATCATGCCATTTCCAGCAACGTGAATAAAACTGGAAGGGGCAATGCTAAATGAAATAAGTCAGAAGGTGAAATATAAATACCAGGTGATTTCAATAATCCATGGAATATAAAGTAACTAAAGTAAGCATCAGATAAAGATACACTTAAAAACTAACCTTGATAGCTCACCACAGAACTGAAGCCCCAAGTATGGGAGGTAGTGGGAGAGGGGAAAACAAAGAAGGAAGGAAGAACAATGGACTACAGTGGTGGACAATGGGTTGTTTGGTGGTGTGTGCACTGCCGTAGTCATATATCATGGGGGTATCCAAATATTACCTCAATTCAAAATAAATAAGTAAATGTAATTAAAAGAAATAGCTTTATTTTCTGATAACCTTATTCCATGGTCAGCTACATTTGGTTTTGATTACCAGAATGTGGCAACAGTGAGATTTTCCATGATAAAATCAATTGGTAGGCAAAATACCAGCCAGTATGGAAAATATATTAACATTGCTCCAGGGTTGAAAATTTGGGGGCACAGCCTTTTGTGTGGCATCACTTCTCTATGCTGTGGGTCTGGTAAGAACCTTGCCAGCCTGAGATGATGAGTATTGAGGACTGGCTAAATTTAAGGAGTCTCTTTTATTTGTATAAAGTAACATTTTAAAAGTCTCAAATTGTTAACAGTTATCTTCTGGGATATGTGTATTTTGGTGGGAGGATGGAAGCAAAGGAAGATAAAGTATACTTTCCTTTTATATATATCTCTATTACTAATTTGCTTTTATCTGGTATAAAAATTTGCGATAAAAATGCCTTCTGATATTTACTTGTGGGAAGAATCTTTGGAAAATAATTGATCACAACTATTACTATTTTAAAATGTTGACAACATTCTAACTTAAAAGAGAACTTTATAGTGAGCAAGTCATGGGAAAATAAACCTAAAATATTGACAAGGGTATTGAAATTGCCTAAAAGTTATTGAAAAGGTTGTTGAAATTTTGGATTAAAGTTTTTGAATTGTGACTCTAAATAAAATGTTTTATTCAGGGGAAAAGAAAAAGATAAGTTATTTTATGTATCCAAATGGGGCACGTGTTAAGGCAGGTTAGAAGATCAATGTTAATGTGGAGACTTTAGTTAAATTCCACCAGGTCATGCCATAGTTTTTGTTAAATTCCACTAAGTCATGGAACAGGCAAAGAAAAAAACAATTTGAAATGTTCACTCTGGTAAGCATTCCTTTGTGACTTGCCTTTCTGTTCATTTGACTTCCAGACAACAGTACGTTAGCATTTGAGGGTTGGTGTAATGAGAATAATAGGGAGACATTCTTTACTGTATTTTTGCTATCTTCTTTTAAAATATTCTTATTTTCCTAGTTTTACTTTTCTAGAAACATACCTGTATGTAGGAAGACAAACCCTACTCCCTACCACCCGCCCCCAAAAGAAAAAAACTTTAAAAATATTGTTCTCTCAATTAGAGGTAATTTTTAATTTAGTTATAGGTTGAAAAGAGCTTGTGTTTATGACCTTTTCTTGCTGTGAAATGTATCTTTTTTTTATTTTTTGTCAACACTTTATTGAAGTCTTCCATATCTCACACAAATGGATTAAAACTGACACATGGGGGCCTCCCCTGGTGGCACAGCGGTTGAGCGCTTGGCTGCGAAGCTGCCCACAGACTTTGCAGGGCCGGTTCAATCCCTGGCTGCTGGCGAGGGTCCCACATGGCACTCAGACCTCTCCTGCTGCACCTGATGGATGCTCCCTCAGCATTGTATTTCGTCAGCCTGTTCTGTTCCCCGCTCTGACTCTGGTGAATTCTCTCACCCTCCCGCACTTCTGACTGTACCCAGTGCTTGTATAAATAAATAAATAAATCTTAGAAACAAACAAACAAACAAAAAAACTGACATGGATAAGAAGAAGAAATGGAATATAGTAAAGGATTATATGTATTATGCTCCAAAAATACACAGCTATACATACAGACATGTATAAATACATAAACACATACTCTCAAGAAAACATACTACTGACTTCATTCTAGAAATAGCCCCGGGACCCAAAGATTTCTACAACCACATGCCATAGTCCTTAAATAAATTTGACTTTAATTGTCAATATTTTAAATATTTAAGTATTTTAATCATTTTAAATTGTTACTGTAGAAGACATTTCTCTTTTTTTAATGCTAATTTCACAATTTATATTTTATGTGTTAACATTATATTAAACAACTGCTAGGGCATTATGTTTATTATTCCAGAGAAACATCCTCATCTTAGATTCTGAAGAGGTTTGGAAAGAACCAGGGATATGATCTCTATAGAATAGATATTTGCAAAGTATTTCTTTGTGTTACTAACTGCCCAGATATTTTAAGAATTTTTAACATGGGCAACAAGGACTTTATGTAAATATATGATTTCCTTTTCCTCATTTCCTTCCTATTCCTCTTCAAGGACACAAATAAACTTTAGATTAGTTCCATGGGCATTTCTACCTTTCTATATTCAAGTTCCCTTTTCAGTGAATCAGTGAATTCTGTTATGAGCCAGACTATGTGGTTTTTCCTTACATTCCAACTATAATTCATTACACTCCTGTGATTTCTCTGTAACACTTTTCTACTTGATTTGCAAGAAACTCCTCAAGAGCAAGCCATCAATCACTGAACATGTGTATGAAGAAATGACCTTCATGTCTAATTCTTGTTCTAAATAATTTCTGTCTCCTTGGACAAATTCTTCAAGGTAGCAGAATTTTTTTCAGCTTAATGTTCCATTTTTTGGCTTTGAAATTGTGATAGGAATAGTAGGATATATATGTATTTATATTAATATGTACAAATATGTATTTATGTTTGTTATGTATTTATAAATTTCCAATCTATAATTCATTATTTAGCTTCTTATTGTTAAATATTTTACTTAAGCAGATAGGATGAGGAACACACATGAAATAATTTTAAATTATTTTGTGTGTTTTTTTCTCTTAATGCTTTATCTATTTTGAATAACTAATTATATGAGTCAGTTATCAACTCCTTAATTACTTGAAATAATAATGTTTTACAATACTATTATATAGATAAAAAGTGTGATATCAAATAATGCTGGACTCCTTTAATATTATTGTATTTAAATTTTTCAACCTATGAAGAATACATGTCTGAGTAAATAGTTTACCTGAATCTGCACAAGTTGTATCACAATTACTCAATATCTGTGGATTAGAAAGATTTTGCTAGATTATCCTTTGGTAACAGACACCCCCAAATCTTAGTGGTTTAATACACAAAATTTTAATACTTACGAATTTAGCACATTTTGTTAGATAATTCTACTCCACATAATCTGAGGGAGACCTACCATGTTCATACAGTAGAAGCTTCTAGAAGAACCTGAGCTTTCATTGTTATAATGGTGAAGAATGGACTGTAATGTCTTAGTCAATAACCTTTATTAGCACAAGAGATCATATCCTCCATCAGTATACCATAACCTTAACTGCTACTGTGATAAATCCCTCCTACTTGCAAGATGGTAGAAAGGTGTAGTTTTGCTATGTTTTTGGAAAGACAGGAGACCTGGAAGGGGAGCATCAGAAGAGTAATGTTTGAAATGTAAGCTTATTGTATTACATATATTGTATATTATTCCTCAAGAAGTTTTTTTTTTTTTTTGAGATTTATTTATTTTATGCATACAAGAGCAGGGGCACAGGCCAGAGATGTTGGGGGGGAGTGAGAGCATTCACCAGAGACAGAGTGGGGAACAGAACAGGCAGACTGATGAAATACACTGCTGAGGGGAGCAGTGGGCAAGACAGGAGAGGTCTGCTGTGTCATGTGGGTCACCTCCCTGGCTGGGGATTGAACTTGTGCTGCAGTGGCTACAGACTGCTTCATAGGTTGCGTCTTAACCCCTTGCACCACCAGGGAGGCCCCTCCTCAAGAAGTTTTATTAAGAATCCCAAGGATGATGGGCCTCCCCAGTGGCACAGCGGTTGAGCGCTGGGTTGCAAAGCTGCCCACAGACCCTGCAGCGCCAGTTCGATCCCCGGTGGCTCCCCGACCACCGGAGGAGGGTCCCACATGGCGCGCAGACCTCTCCTGCCGCCTGCTGCTCCCCTCAGCAGTGTACTTTGGTCCTTCTGCCTGCTCTGCTCCCCGCTCTGGCTCTGGTGAATTCTCTCACCCTCCCGTGCTTCTGACTGTACCCAGTGCTTGTATAAATAAATAAAAATAAATCTTTAAAAAAAAAAAGAATCCCAAGGATGAGAAAAATTATATTTTTATTTTAATAATATTTATCAGTTTCTTTATATTCAAATTATTTATAATCTAATGTTTATTGCTTGCCTATTAATATTATGTAATTGATATTTATACTTTTTCATATTTTAATAATGAATTGATTTTAGTCCTTGTATATAACATGTCTTGTTAAATTATACTATATATTTCAGAATTATCAAGCTCATTTTTAGATATTTTAATATGAGAAAATTAATATTTTTGAATCTTTTTTGAAGAACAAATAATATAAATTGCCAACAAAATTTAGGCATTATTTGCATTTTTTTCCTCAATTACAAAGTGTATTCATAAACTTATTTCATAAACTGTCTTATTTGGACAATCTTGTTATATAAACTGGGGCAAGGATGTTCTCTCATTATTGGAAGCAGAGGGAAGTTAGTTCAGGATAAAAATTCAACATAAAATATCCTCCAGATGAATAACCACATGTGAGTAAGTAGATATTTCCCTGCATTTATAGTTTTTAATTGAACAAAATACAAATTCTTAACATGTCTGACTTGGATGAACTGATAATGAGCAATGTTGGAGGTAGAATGGCTAAATGCCAAGTCATAGATTATATTTCTTCCTTTGCCATTTACCATTATGAATGTGCTATTTATCAAAAGTCTCGTTTTCACTTAGAAAGTTCTTATATATCAGGAAGCTATTGCCTGCCCCATTTCTAAATCTAATCCTAAAAAGTAATATACTTTCCAAAGACTTAACTGTTTTACATATTTATGAATTTCTCCGTAGGCCCCCTAAGGGATTCATTTCTCAATTGTGTCATAAGACACCACAGTATAATGCTTGACTTATTTTCCCATCAAGTATTGTTCTACAGCTACATGGTGTTTTCTGTTTGTCGCTGTATAGAGCAAACTGAGGATATAGCATTGACCCAGTCTGCTCAATCTGCAGGACTCATGCCTGCAAGCACTGGGAGTTTGCAAGACTTATCACTGTGCACTTCTGTGTCTTATCAGCAGCCTCATCTGCAGAAATACATTCTGACGGAGTAACCCTGAGGTAGACAATGCTTAATTCTCCATTTCAAAATCTTCCAGGAAGGAAAAATGTTTCAGCTGGAAGGCATCCACCCTGTCAGCACCCTGTTATCCTAACACAGTGTTTACTCTGCTACACCTTTTAGTTATCCTTACTTGGTTTGATAAGCATTTTGAAGTTGGCCTGGTGTATAACCTAACACAGGCTCACAGGATGTTTACGATAGGTTTTAACATGATGCCTATGGATTTACATCTAACTGGCTATCTAGTTTTTCTCTTCTCTACTTTTGAGCAATAACTTGGGAAAAAAGTAATAGGAAGATAAAGTATTAAATATTGAAAAGCCATTTGTTAAAAATAGTCTAAAGCTATTTTGGTAGTTACCCTCCCAATGTATTGAAATCAGTGTAGCCAATGAAAAAAGGATATTCAGAAAGACAATTCAGTCACACATAGTGTATACATACAAACATTCTTTGCATATATATTCACACAGAGAGATGTGTTCTAGAGTGTATAAACATAATTGAATTTGTTAACATAATTGTCTATAAGATATGATGGAATTGTATTAAGAAATAAATTAAGAGATGATCTTTCTCATATATGAAATAAAACAAGTACCAGTTATTTAGTATGCCATACTCCCATGTCTATTTATAAATATTCTATGAAAACAAAAAGCTATTAATTTCTAATACAATGGAAAATGCTTCTGCAAATAGTTTTTTCTGTGTTAGTTTGAAGTGATGGGTATTTTTTTTTAAAGTCCATAAGTGAATAGGTTGTATTAAGGCAGAAAACAAATCTGAATTTCAGTAGGTTTAATATTAAGTTGGCTTTAAAATTATGTTTTCTCTTTGTTAAGGGAAGAGGGTTTATGTAAAATACAGTCATTAATAAAGTTTTTAGAATAAAGGTAACATTTTCTTCTTAGAATAGAAAATATTTAATTTTAATACAAATATAATTGAGTTTGATATTTTCTCATTTATTTAATCAATTATTGAATAAATATTGTTAAGTATTTCTTGACATTTTCTTTAGCACTGAAAAGTTAGACAGATACTATCAAAGTTATATAAATTTTGGTGTGTTTGTCTTTTTGTTCATTTTGTTCGCATCTTCAGCAAATTCCAGACATGAAATTGGTGAAATTTGTTTTTGTATACTGTATAGATATGTTTTCAGGGAGCAGATAAAGTAATTGATCTTTGAAAGTTGTTTTCCTGACACTTCTTGAAAATGTATATTTTTACTTATATTATATGTTTACTTTTCTATTTGTTGCATTTTGGATATCTTACAGTAAACATATTTAAAAGGAACAATGTTAGTCAAATCATGTGATATTTGAAATTTATGTCCATGATTTATGTATTTGAAGAATCATATATTTCATTGATAACATATATGTTGTTATGCATAGATAAGCTTTCTGATTTGATTTAAAATTAAATCACCCAGTGTTTTATAATCATATTTATATATATGTATTTATAATCAATCATATATGTATTATTTTATATCATTTATTATCATATGGATGTCTGTATATTTAGTTTCTTAGGATTACCATAGCAAATTAACACAAATTTGGCAGATTACAAAACCAGTTCTGGAGGGTAGAGGTTTGAAGTCAAGATGTTTTAAAGGTTGATTTCTCAAAAGTTTCTAAGGAAGAATCTGTTCCAAGATGTTCTCCTAATTTCTGATGGTGCTGAAATCTTTGACTTTCATGGGTGTGTAGACACATGACTCATTTTTTGCTTTTGTCTTCATATGATAATGGCTCCATTAATTTTTATTCCCATTTCATACTTTTCTCCATTTTTTTTTTTTTTTTTTTTTTTTTTTTTTTTTTTTTTTTTAAGATTTGTTTGTTTATACAAGCACTGGGAACAGTCAGAAGAGCGGGAGGGTGAAAGAATTCACCAGAGCCAGAGCCGGGAACAGAACAGCCAGACTGATGGAGGACACTGCTGAGGGGAGCAGTAGGCGCAGCAGGAGAGGTCTGCGTGCCATGTGGGACCCTCACCGTTGGCCGGGGATTGAACCAGTGCTGCAGAGGCCGCGGGCAGCTTCATGGCCCAGCACTCAAACGCTGCGCCACCAGGGAGGCCCCCTTTTTTTTTGTAATTTATTGAAAGTTTTTCATACATGAAGAGGAGGGACCTATACTATATATCACAGCAAAAATTTATCTGTGAATAATCTCCTTCATCCTTTCCCAGCCCTCTGCCCAGTTCCATTACATCAATGTCCCAATTCCTGCTGTTTTCTCAAAAATCTTGAATACCTCACACCTGAAGAGGTTGGGTCCTACCTATATTTCTGAGTCAAATACAGAGTTGCAAACCAATGTTACCTTAATTAAAAAAATATTAAGGGCCTCCCCGGTGGCGCAGTGGTTGAGCGCTGGGCTGTGAAGCTGCCCACAGCCTCTGCAGCGCTGGTTCGATTCTGGCTGCTCCCCGGCCACCGACGAGGGTCCCACAAGGCGCGCAGACCTCTCCTGCCAAAGGCTGCTCCCCTTAGCAGTGTACTTCGGTCCTTCTGCCTGCTCTGCTCCCCGCTCTGGCTCTGGTGAATTCTCTCACCCTCCCGCGCTTCTGACTGTACCCAGTGCTTGTATAAATAAATAAACAAACAAATAAATAAATCTTTTAAAAAAATTAAAAATTGAAGACCTTCATCATAGAGAATGCAGCCCACTCTCTTCTCATCCCTACCCCTTACAAGGATCTCCTTAACCTTTTAGTAATGTAGTAATATCATCCTGTAATTTAATCTTTGCTGTTATTTTGAAATTGTCCATATGGGATGAAAGTACAAGGAAGGGAGGACACAGATGTGTTGGTTAGATAGCAATAACTTTTTTTTTTAAAGATTTATTTATGCATAGAAGAGCTGGGGTACAGGCCCAGAAATGCAGGGGGAGGTGGGTGAGAGAATTCACCAGAGACAGAGTAGGGAGTAGAACAGGCAAACTGACTGAAATACACTGCTGAGAGGAGCAGTGTGGAGGCAGGAGAGGTCTGCTGCGCCATGTGGGTTGCTCCCTGGCTGGCTGGGGATCGAACTTGTGCTGCAGAGGCTGCTGCTTCCTAGTGTGGTGCTTAACCCCTTGCACCACCAGGGAGGCCTGATAGCAATAACTTTCTGTTTGTTCTGCACAAATCATAAATTAATGCCTGTATGATCATTCATTTTTAAACCATATATGCATTTTTTCAATATAACTTTATTTTATAGTTTATTGTGATATAATTCACATATATAACTGTCTAAATTTTACAATTTATAGCACAATCATTTGACATATATGTCATAAAATGATTACCTATATCCTTCATCTACATAGACACAAGAAAATATTTTCTTAGATGAAAACTTTTAGGATCTACTCTCATCTTGCTAAGCTTTCTCTAGCAACTTTCATATATATGTTATAGAAGTTCATCATTAGAAAATATATATTTCTAGATTATAGATTTTATTATTTTCTATAATTTCTGTTTCTTTGTTTTCATAGTCTACCTTGTAATTTTATATATAGGTTTTATTGAACAGCGTTACAATAGTTATGATAACATCTTTATTTTTTAGCTGCTATTTTCATCAATTGGGAGATCTTAGTGAGAGTTTCTGTGACAGATTATCTGGCAGGTGTTCTCACTGTCAAATAATTTTGGATTGTTTCCTGAATATTTCAAATGCTCTGTTACACAGATTTTTTGTTTTATTCCCATGAAGAGTGCTTATATTTACTTTATGAAGCATTAACTTAATTGGACGTAAACAGAAATTTGCTTTTTGAGAGAACTCAAATCTCAGTTTTGTATTCCTTTCCTCTTACTACTCCTGTACTTTTAAAAATTTCATTTGCAGAGTTTGGGGTTTCCTGTTTTCTCTCTTTGGGATACATATACCACCATTTTTGTTAGTTACAGTATCCATACAATTTATTATCATGTAATTCTTTAAGCAAGGAGGACAACAGATTTTAATTTGCATTTCTTATTGTTGTTGAGTTGTGTGAGTTCTTCATGAATGATCTTAGATACTAGACCACTGTCAGATGTGTGGTGTCCAGCTATTTTCTCCCGAGTCGCTGTTGTCTGAGCAATATTCAACTTCACTCTTATACATAGAAGCATCTCTCCAATATGGATATCTGAATCACTATTCACTGAATCACGATCAGTGGGGACCAAGCCCTGTTCCTGGAAACTGAACTCCATGCTTGGGCTTTGTAGTTGGTGGCTGCTCTCTGTTGCTGTCCACTGGTAGCTGGGCTCCAGCTGAGTGAAAATACCAGGTTAATCTCCTCCTTATATTCTCAACTAGTCTGCAGCAGAACAAAACCAATAACTCCTGAAAGAAATACATAGGACCCTATTACACACTAGGAGCAACATCTGGACGAGGGGGCCCAGCAAATACTTGAGCAGGACCAAGCAGTCAGCGCAGGCAGGCAAGGTGAGCCCACACAGCCTCACAGGCCATACAAGCCCCAGAGTGGAACAGGTATGAGGTCCTGACACAGTAACCCCTGGCAAAGTCTAGTTACAAGCTGTAGAGCCACCAGTCTGAGCCATGGAACACTTCTGTGAGTTGTGGAGTCCGGTGCCGCCATCAGCTGCAGAACCTAAACTCCTATTTTTATTTATTTATTTATTTTTTAAAGATTTATTTATTACTGCATACAAGAACTGGAGTAGAGGCCAGAGGTGTGGGGGTGTGAGAGGATTCACAAGAGACAGAGTGGGGAACAGAACAGGCAGACTGACTGAAATACACTGCTGAGGGGAGCAGAGGGCAAGTCAGGAGAGGTTTGCTGCACCGTGTGGGTTTCTTCCTGGCCGGGGATCGAACTTTTGCTGCAGTGGCTGCGGATTGCTTCATAGGTTGCGTCTTAACCCCTTGCGCCACCAGGGAGGCCAAAAACTCCCATTTTTAAATTGCAATTTATATCTGTACATAATTAGATTGGAAGAAGTCTTTATATAGTTGTATATAAATCCCCTATATTGTGCATGTATTTTGCAAATATTATATTTTTCACATTCTGTGGATCACCTTTTTTACTTAGTAGTATTTTTTAAGGATGAACACTTCACTATGTATACCGTTCAATTTGTCTCTTCTTTTGATTAATCCAATCATTTAATCATTTCAGTATTTTGATTCTGGTTATAAAGTAAGATTTCCAGGAGAAAAAACACAGAATTCAAGGTAAACAACAAATATTTTTTCTATATAAGTATACTTAAAATATTGTATTGAACATACTTATACAAAGTAAATATTTACTTTTATTTGAAAATTCTGGTTTAACTATCATCCTTTTATCTCTATTTGTAAGAAATGACAACAGGGGACATAAAATAGGGTGAATAATTATTTAAAAAGTAGAAAATGCTGAGACTCAATAGATTGAAATTCTGACTTCAGTTTTGCAAATGACCTTGTAAGTCATTTAACTTCACTTTTCTGCCTTTATATGTTTGGCAAATGATTAAGGTAATGCCCTAACTCACTTTTTTTCACAGCAACATGGTTAGAATGAATGAGGCAGTGTGCACATAAACACAGAGCTTCTTGGAAGGCAAATATTCCATAAAACTGTATTATCATTATTATTTTTGTTATATTATAAAGAGAATTTATGAAAAGTCAGCTGGGTGAATATATTATAGTGATCTAAAAGAGAAAATAAAGACATCACTACAATATAGCTCTAACAAACTTTGTCTTCAGTTTTATTCAGTACAGTGTAAGAATATAGATGTACCAGCTTTGGATTATTACAAAAGTGCATTTTTTTTTCTTTTTCATGTTACCTTTATAACTTCTCATCAGAACCTAGCATTATATATACTTTAACACTTACTCCTTTCCTTACATTTCTAAAAATCATTGAAGCATAGTCATATGTGCCAGAATTTTGACATTATAATTTGACTTTTATATGTGTATGTATGTGTCTGTGTGTATATATATATATATAAAAAAAATAACTCTTTGTATACTGATAAAACAGAAAGCACTATATCTACTACTATGAGATATATATTGACAACTGGATTCTGATTCTTCTTATAATGGAAAGAGCATATAAAACTACAAGTTTTGTTTTTAACAGTGAAAGTTGGAATGAAAAATCATTTTAGTTGACTATATAACTATGCTGTGAAAGTCGATGGAGTGTGAAAATTATGGGACTATGCAAACTAATGTTTTTAGAATAAACTGTTTAAGAAAAAGCCATGAAGAAAAAGGTGAATGTCTAGTATTAAATTGTAGATTATGTATGGAAATATATACAGATATACACACATATATTACTATATTTCAAACGAAAAATCTTAGTTAAGCCATTTTCAAAACCTCAGCTTTCTAATGTAATTTAAAATATGTGATACTCTGAAAATGTGGATTTTTTTTCACTTCAGTTTTCATATAATTCCTACAGAGAATTAACTTTGGTATCCGTAAAGTAAAGCACATATTGAAATAAGACTTGAAATATAGCTAAAAACGTGAAATAAGAGTAGTTCTATGTTAGCATATATTTGTTAATTTTCGTTCCAATGTAACTTTCTTAGTAGTGAACTTAAAAGAAAATATAATGGGATCATATGTTACTTATTATTTATTTTCATTATTTTCATTTTATCTCAAATTTCTCTTCTTATTATTAAGGTAACAGTGGTGTCCAACACTGTGTCTGAGTTAGGGGACTGGGTTCACACATCCTCAGGTGTGTGTCACCACAACACACCTACCACCAAATCACATACAGTCCTTAACTTTAGACCCTTCTTTGGTCCTATGCCATACTCCCAACTTCTCTAGTAACCTCCATTTTACAATCGTATTTTTAAGATTTGTTTTTTTTTGGTTTTATAAATTATTTTATTCCTCTTAATACCTCACAAGCAAAATCATATGGTATTTGTCTATTTCTAAATTATTTCACTTGCCATAACCCCCTCTAGTTCTATCCATGCTTTTGGAAATGGCAATACTTAATTTTTTGTTATAGTTGAGTAGTATTCTATTGTATATGTGTACTTTGTCTTCTTGTTTCCATAACTTGATTGTTGTAAATAGTGTTGCAGTCAACATATATCCTTTCACTTTAATATCTTTTGCATTCTTCGGGTAAATCATTCAGAGTGGGATTGCTGGGTTGTCCAGTATATCTGTTACATAATGAGTGAGCCAGTCTACATTCTCCCCAGCAGTGTGCAAGGTTTCCTGTTGCACCGCTCCAGCACCACTCTTCATGTATATAGTTTAATGAGACATTAAAATATACCTAACTCTCACCAGAGTTAGGTAATATCTCATTGTGGTTTTGATTTGCATTCTGCTGATGATGTGATGTTGAGCTTTCATTCATATGCCTGTTGGCCATCATTTTGACTTCTTCAGTGAAACGTCTATTTAGCTTTGCTGCCCATCTTCTTCTTCTTTTTGATTGTTTTGTTGTTATACTGTTTGAGTTTTTTGTAGGTCTTAGATATTAGCATCTTGTCAGATATTTGGTGTGCAGATATTTTGTCCCATTCAATAGGGTGTTGTCATGTTGTAATGATTCTTTCTTTTATTGTATAGAAGGTTTTCGTTTGACATAGTCCCACTTGCTCATTGTTGCATTTGTTTTCATTTGTGCTGAGTATTTTATATTATTTACTTATTTTATGGAGGCGGCATTGGTTTACAATGCTATATATGATTTAGAAGTAGAGGATCAAACCCTTCAACTTTATGTTACCAGCCACACCCACCCCAACACATCCATAGTCCTCCACAAGAGTTCATTGTGCCCCCTCCCCACTCTACACTTGTTATTTTTTGCATTTTGTGTGTATCAGATGTTGTAGTCTGTTTGTTTGTAAGTGAAATAATTTTTGGATGAAACCTATTGAGATCTTGCCTTTGATTGTGAAGTCTTGTATTTATTTCCTCTAAACTCATGGAAACAGGTGTCTTATTTTTGTTTCATAAAGGCATTTGATATACTGAAGTTTGATGTGATGTATTTGGTGCCCTTGTCACAGTAAATCAATCATATTCCTTTCAGTGAGGCACAATTGATGAACATAACTTGATTTGATATGTGATACTAAAGTCACATCTTATATGAAATTTTAAAGAAAATAAAAGTGAAAATTTAAAGATTAAAAACTTCAGTCCTTTTTTTAGAACAAGTAGAATATGCAATAGAATATATCTGTATTTATATATATTCTTGCAGTCTTTTAAATTTTATTTGTATGCAAGGTACAAGTTCAAAAGTGTGAAATATAAAATTATTTTCTTTGGTAAGGTGATGTTTTAAATTGCTGATGAATTTGTTACATAAAATTAATGACATTCATTTGTGTTACTGAATGGTTCTGTAAATTATGCTTCATTTTGTATTATTTTACATTTTTTGCATATTCTAAATTTCCACTGTATAGCTTCATATAGAATGTCATGATTCTTTACTTCATATATCAGACCCTATATTTTTGTCACTGTGACTACCTCTTTTATTTCCCTTCACATTTTGACACCTGAATTTTATTGTTCAAATTCATAAATGCAGAAAATGTTAAATGATAAAAATTGGATCTTTATACATGTAGTTATTCTGATTTTCATTTTACTGATATAGAAGATATATTGTTATCAATATCTAGAAGTCTTAAATACATAAAATTGTAATATTTATTTAATTTGCAATATCATTCCCAAACAAGGACGTAAATTGAAATAACCTAAGATTTTAAAAACACTAATGTCTTGGGCCTCCTTGGTGACACAAGGGATTAAGACGCAACCTATGAAGCTGTCCACAGCCACTGTAGCACAAGTTCTATCTCCGGCCAGGGAGCAACCCATATGGCACAGCAGACCTCTCCTGTCTCGCCCGCTGCTCCCCTCAGCAATGTATTTCAGTCAGTCTGCCTGTTCTGCTCCCAACTCTGTCTCTGGTGAGTCCTCTCACCCTCTGCACTTCTGGCCAGTACCGGTTCTTGTATGCTGTAAAGGTCAGGAACTGGACACGGGGCAGGTTTTCTGATCCATGCAGACCGGGTAAATGAGGAGTCAGAGTACTCAGTGGTTTTGCAGGTTTTTATTGGGGTTCAGCGGGTACGTGGCAGGCAGGGGTGCTGGGGGCTGGGAGGCTGGCAGTCCTCCCAGCCCCCAGCAAATCTTCACTCTATCTGGGCTCTCTGGTGGTGTTCTCTGCTTCTGCTTTGGGTTTCTTCTCTTTTTGCTTCTCTCTAGGCTTCTTCTGCTTCTGGCGTCCCCGTGACGCCACCCTTAAAAGCACAGTCTTAGCTCAGCTGAATCCCATCTACCTATGCCCACACCCTATTCCAGGTGCCCGCCATCAGGCATGCATTCAGGACAAGGATCCATCATCTGTCCTGATGGCGGGAGGGCAGAAAAGCCTGACATTTTCTTTACCCTACATATGCATACATAAATAAATCTTTAAAAACAAACAAAAAAACCCACTAATGTCTGGATTCTATCCCAAACATTCCTACTTAATTAGTGTTGCATCCAACCTAAGCATCTAACTTTGCAAAAATTTTACCATGTGATTCTAATGGACAGTAAAATTAGGTTTCTTATCTGCATTCTTATTTATTTGTGAATTCTTGTATAGCATGTATATTAAATTATATGACATAAGACAAATTCCACTTTACAAACTGGTCTCATTTTTTCTTAAATTATATCTATTACTATATAACTTTGATGTATTTTTTCTTCATATTTCACAAGTCCTTTTCCTTCTTTTTTTTGCCTGCCCTCTCTTTGAGTTACTCCCAGGTTAATTTCAGATATTCCTTGTAGAGTTTTCTACCTCTGCAAGGCAGCACTGCCATTACCACCAGTTGCTGTATAGTTCCTTTGCTCTTATTGTAACAGAATAATTACTATAATGACTCCATTTTTCACAATGCTTGCCCAGTTTGCATCACAATTTATGTGGTCACCCTTGAATCTGTGCTCTACAGTTCACATAATGTTTATTATTTGTTATAATACAACATATTTTTTAATTCAGTTGGCTGCATCCTTTACTATATTGTGAACTCTGTGAGAATAAGTTCACAGTAACTGTTGTGGTTCGCGACCTCCACTATGGGCATTATGCCTATTTCACAATAGAGTCATATAAATTGTTAAATCAAGTTGGCGGATGTATGGAAGATAATGCAATGTGGAAGTAGTAGTATTTTATAAAATTGCTACACATATTGGTATTTTTAATTTTAAAACTTTTAACTTTTATTCTTAAAGCTAATCTTCTATCAGCTGTCTGGCATATCATGGAGTGAATTTACACAAATCAAGTTAAGGTCACTTCTGCAACACAGTGACAATGATTTTACCAATATAGTCTGAAACAAATTGAGGTCATTGTACGTTTTCTCATAGCCTTGCTCTTAACTTTCTTCCATGAACTGCAGAAGGTTTCAATTTACTGAAGCACCGAGGTAGGTAAGATCCAATCAAAGTAAAAGCAAAATCAATAAATGCTAACCTCGAAGGGCTAAATAGTAGTGACATCAGTCACGAAGAAAAGTTTGCAGGTTTGAAACACTATTGTTCTGTAATGGCAAAAAAATAAAACTGCAACTATGGACACTTGTTAGTATTGTTTATCTTGGAATATTTAACATGCAGACAGAGAGATAGCAAGGTGAATTGCATTTCATTGATATACTAATGCTTAACATTCAGGGGAAATATGATCCACTCACCTTCACATGAAAATATTTTGTTATAGAGCACATTCTTGATAATATACTCTAAAAATTAATCACAGTGTTTTTAATGTTTATGGTAATGCTTCTCTACAGCCTATTTTTAAACTGAAGCTCTTAAGGTATATGCGCAAAGGTATACATGGATTTTACATCTAGAGCAAATGTATTCAATACAAAGGAAGAATGAACCTGTCATTTAAAAATACTTAGAAAAGTGATGAAAAACACATATTTGAGTCCTAACTCTAGCACTCACTACTGATTCAAAGTGAACACGTTATCTTTATTAGCTCCACCCTATTTTCATATTTTTAACACAATACTAATGACTTAATTGGGATTGTTAAGTTTTTATAGGACATAGTATTGCTTATTAAATACTGATCAGCTAATAAAACAAATGATAGCATGGAATAAGAAACGATCTACATATGTTAACCATATCATCATGATGGTGTGCTTGAAGGAACTGTAGGATAAATAATTTTCAGGCTTTTCTGCCTCCCACCATTAGGATTGCCCTTTCTGATGGGCACCTGCATTTGTTACATTGTTATAAGTTGTATTGTTTAGTTCTGTGGGCCATGGCAGCAGTATTGAGATATTCCCGAAGAGAAGCAGAGGCAGGAAAGAGGCAGGAGAGAGAAGGGGAGAAAGAAGGCAGAGAAGCTCAGAGTGAAGACTTGCTGTGCCTCCTGGCACCCCTGCCTGCCGTGTACCTGGTTGCTGCACTACATGTAAAAGCTCAATAAAAGCCTGAGAAAGCCATGGAGGGCTTCAGGACTCTCCTTACCTGACTGGCCTGTTTGGATCATAAAGAAACCAGCTTTGTGCCCTTCCTGGCACTACAGAACTGTTAAGATTTTCCATCATAGTTTTGTGAATAGTAAATGAGTAAGATGATTTGAGTGTCTATTCTAACTTGTTACAGAGTTTACATTTATTTTATTTTTTAGCATTTTTCATTTTTGAAAATGTAATTAATTTTCCCTTCATTGATTCTGCATTATTTGGCCACTGGTCTTACAACAAGCTGTAGGGCAGGAATGGACACGGGGCAGGTTTTCTAGGATCCCATGCAGACCAGGTAAAGGAGGAATCGGCGTCCTCGGTGGTTTGCAGGCTTTTATTGGGATTACCAGGTACACGGCAGGCAGAGGTGCTGGGGGCCGGGAGGCTGGCAGTCCTCCAGCTCCCAGCAAATCCACACTCTCTCTGGGCTCTCTGGCATTCTCTGCTTCTGCTTCTTTGCTTCTCTCTTGGCTTCTCTTTGGCTTCTCCTGCTTCTTTCTCAGCTTCTGCTGGTGTCTCCGTGACGCCGCCCTTAAAAGCCCAGTCTTAGCCCAGGTGAATCCCACCTACCTATGCCCACACCCTACTCCAGGTGCCCGCCATCAGGCATGCATTCAGGACAAGGATCCATCATCTAGCCTGATGGCGCGGGAGGGCAGAAAAACCTGACATTTTCTTTACCCTGCAAAGTCTAACAGTTTTATTCCCCATACACTTCAAATTCCTAACAAGATTAGCTTCTATTCCTTAAATGTGTGGGAAAAAAATCAAGGTAATAATTATATGTATCTTGTAGGCAATATGATCACATAGTCCTGACTTCTAATAAATTTTTAAAATTTTATTTTCCACTGGCCACAGTTTATTGTGTCATCTGATATAGGGACCATTATACTCTCATTCACATTTAAGTTATTCAGTACTTCTATATTGGTATTAAAAACTTGGTATTTTATTTTTTTAAATATCTATTTTATGATTTCAGATGTTACATTAAAGCAATATGTAAATTTTAGGTGTGCTTCATTATAAGTCAATGTACACTAAGCTCACCAGTTCCAGGGTAGTCCTGCTGAACCACAACCTCCAGAATGGGATCCCTCACCCATCAGTAATGATTTTGCAAACACAAGTTCTGTTTGTTTATCCACTGAGATCTGTAAGCCCTCCCCCTCCCCCATTAATATTTCTTCACTGGCTACCTCCTTTAGAGAAAATAAGTCCATTTTATTTTCAGCTTACTGATAGCAGTGTAAGAAAGGACTTCTTTTGAGTGTCCCCTACTAGTGGGGAGATGGGTGCCCAGGGCCTCCCTGTAGTCTGGGCTTACTTGCCCAACTTCCTGCTGATTAACATGCAGTTTTATAATGTTTTAAAAACCAGGTTGTTTTGTGGTTATAAAAGTGCATGTTTTGTGCTGTGGGGAAAAAAATAATTAAAAAAAAAAAACAACAACCTTACCACTAAAAGTCCAATTCTGTCATTTGCCATACATTCATACATTCTACCCTTTCCACTCAGTTTACCCTCACCTTTTTCCCTTCCTTTCTTGTAAATACTATTTGGTCTTATGATCTAACCCGTTATTTTTGTTTTATTTAGCTCAGGTGTTTATCGGGTATATATGTGTATCACACGTGAGTAAAAACATGTTTGTCTTTCTGTCTGGCTTATTTTACTAGTCATAATATTCTTTAAATTCCTTTTATTGCAAATGATAAGGTTACATTTTTTTAAATGATTGT
>NW_023605054.1:0-28749 GCF_014898055.3 Talpa occidentalis
GAGCAGGGGGTGTCATTCGGCTGAAATTCTGGCTGAGTTCCCCTGAAGAGGGGGTGGGAGGTGAGCCAAGGGCCGGGTCAAGTCACTCACCCCCTGCCCCCAGAGCTGACACATCTCATGGCCACATCCCGGAACTATGACGACCTGTTATGGGCGTGGAAGGGCTGGCGAGACCAGGCGGGGAAAACCATCCTCCTGCATTTCCCCAAATATGTGGAACTCACCAACAAGGCGGCCGGCTCAACGGTGAGTCCCTGGGTCTCTGGCCTCAGGGTCTGGGGGGCCTCCAGAGAGGTCCTCGGAGACCCCAGCCTAGTGAGCAGGGGTTGGGGGCCTGGGGTGTCCCTGGAGTGGGCAGGTGGGGTGCTCGGGGAACGGCAGGCATGGAGGGCCTGGCTGTGTCCCTTGCGCAGGCTATGTGGATGCAGGAGACTCGTGGAGAGCTGTGTACGAGATGCCGTCCCTGGAGGCTGAGCTGGAGCAGCTCTACCAGCAGCTGCAGCCGCTCTACCTGAACCTGCACGCCTACGTGCGCCGGGCCCTGCACCGCCACTATGGGCCCGAGTACATCAACCTGCAGGGCCCCATCCCGGCGCATCTGCTGGGTGAGAGCACATTGGGCCTTGAGGGGGTGAAGACACACCCCAGTACGAGGGGGCCGGGGCTGGCCAGAGGGCGAGGGCAGGCTGGGAAGGGCCCAAAGGTGGCACTTCAGGCTGGGTGTGTGCAAGGAGTCAGGCCTGGAGCCATGCTGGAGTGGGGCGGGCATCTGGGCCACATGGGTGGGGGTGTGGAGGGGTAATCACGAGAAACCCCGTCACCTATCACTGCTTGGGGATCCCTGTTGGGCCATTGGGGCTAGGGGTTACTGTGAGTGGAGACCAGATGGAGCCACAGACCATTTACAAATTCTGGGGGACCCAAGAAACTGGCTCAGCTTTGGATCTAGCTCCTGCTCAGCCTCAGGTCTTCGCCCAAAGACCAGCACTCCTTGGTCCCTCTTTGGTGAGGCCAAACATGTCAGAGCGGCCCTCAGCTTGGTCACCGAGGAGCACAGACCGGGACTCTGGGGTGCTGGGCCCCCTGCTTTCCTCTCTCCTCCACTCGCCAGCTCAAGCTCTCCCCCTAACTCACTCGCCTCTAGACGCCAGCTGTCGTCAGCTCTGGCTGACCCTCCTCTGACTGTGGAAAAACTCTCCTCCAAACCTACTTCTGCGCCTGTCCTCTCTTTATGAGCACCTTCCTTTGCACCCTGTCCTGGAGAACGAGGTTCTCTTGTTCTAAACCCAGAGGCATCAGCTCCTCCTGAAGGAGACTGGCTGTTGCACCAGAGTTGTGGACAGGTGCTGCAGACATCGAGCTCAGGGGACCTCACCAGTGACTGGTGGGGCAGCCTGCGCGTCTGCCTTCAAACCCCAGCCCCTGGCCTGAGAGCTGAGGGGGTTGCTTACACCGTCAGTGGTGGCCACTATGCACAGAAGTATGGACATGAAGCTTGATGTTCACCACCCGCTGCAAGACACCCTGGGCTGTACCCCCGATGGCCAGGGAGGACTGCCTTGACTCTGAAGGCCACTGAGGGCCCCCTGGGAGCCAGGATGGTAAAGACCTTGTAGGCTGGATGTGCCGGCAGAGATAACTGTCAAATGCCTGGCACAGTTTGCAGGGAGTAGGTACTCAAGAGACACTGTTTGGATGTGGGGTCTGGAGACTGGGACCTGCTTGGTGGTGCTGAGCCCAAGAGTAACCGCTGTCTCCTCTCTGCCTCCAGGGAACATGTGGGCGCAGACCTGGGCCAACGTCTATGACTTGGTGGTGCCCTATCCGTTAGCCCCCAGCTGGATGTCACGGAGAACATGATAAAGCAGGCTAGCACGGGAGACCCAGGGCGGAGGGGAGGGGTGCGCCCTGTCTGGGTGGGAGAGAGCCCTCCGTTTCGGGAGTTCTCTCCAGCTTACCCCATATGCTGGACACACAGTTGATCCCCACAGTCCCCTGTTTAGACAGAGCCCCCTCCTCTTGCAGGGCTGGACACCCCGAAGGATGTTTGAGGAAGCCAACAAATTCTTCACCTCCATGGGGATGCTGCCAGTGCCCCCTGAGTTCTGGAACAAGTCGATGCTGGAGAAGCCAACCGACGGGCGGGAGGTGGTATGTCATGCCTCCGCCTGGGACTTCTTCAACGGAAAGGACTTCAGGTGCGTCCTGGCCCAGCCAGTGGGCCTGGTCCTGAGCCAGTGGGCAAGGAGATGAGCCAAGTGAAGGCTCCATTGCTGTCCGTAGGCGTGGAGAGTCAAGGGCCTGGACCAGACCAAACCATTGGTTTCTGGCAGGCGAGGGTAAGAGGGTGTCCTGGATGCTCACCAGCTCTGTCACCTGGGTCAGGGGTGAGCACTTGCTTCCAGGTCCTGGGCGTTGAGTGCCGTGAGAGCGGCCCAGCCTTTCCTCACTGATGGCCCCTGTGCACCGTGGGCACCCTCGGGCCCTCTCCCTGGGTGCATGTGCCCTGACGCAGGGAGGCATGTGAGGGTGCCGGAGCTCACCACTAGCAGGCTCAGAAGCGGTCTCCTTTGCAGCCTGGTGCTTCGGTTATCTAGTGCAGCATAGCCCGCCTCCACTACCCCCGATTAAGGGGCCTGTGAAACCATCTGGTTATACTCAGCATTTTCTGTGCCAGGAATGCAGTAGAAATGGCTTATCCCTGCTCTGCCGTGATGAAGGCCCCAGCTGGGAAAGCTCTGGTGGCTGCAGGTGGCAGGGGTGGCTCAGTGAGCCACCCATATGGGCCTTGGTTCCGATTCTCCCTTGGGTGCCTCAGTTTCTCTCACCGTGGCACACGCCAGGGTGGGAATGTTCAAGTCGGCTTCTTCACTCCCGTGTCGGGCAGTGGAGCTGGGTGGTGGGAACCCGGGGGCTGGTGGCTGGCTCTCTAGGCTAGCTTGAGTCTCCTACAGTGTGGCAGTCTCAGGCAGTTGGCTTTCTGCTGCCTGGCAGCTGGCATCCCCCAGAGCGGAATAGGAACAGCCAGACCTCTTAAAGGTGTCGTCCCACACTGGCACAGGTGTAGTTCTGCTGCATTTTATTGGCCAAAGCAAGGCACAAGGTGAAACCCCCATTCAAGAGAAGGGAAAAAAAACCCAACTCTAGGAGAAGCAGCCACAGCTGATGATCTGCCACAGCTGATGGCGTGTCTCGTGAGTGCACAACAGCCTGGAACAAACCAGACGGCACTTGCTGGGTCACCTGGCCTTGGGTTCTTCAGGGCATGAGGACTGCAGCTGTCAGGCTGGGCATGGACAAAAGCAAAGGGGTGAGAGCTCCTGGGGGATCCTCCCTTGGATGGGGAGCCATAGGAAGAGGATAGGCCCCACCCTCGCTGTAAGCGGCACTCTAGGCAGCCCCGCCCAGCCCCTGGTAGAATGAGAAAAATGAGGTCAGCTGCCACTGCAGGGCTCTGGTTAGATCCAAGGGAGAGGTCAGCTCACAAAAGAGAAGGAGGAAAGGCCAAGAGGGAGGTGGAATTTCTGGACAGGCCTCCAGCTGCCACTTTGGTCCTGGCCACAGGAATCTTGCAGTGAATGCCGGGCCGCCCGGGGCTGCCAGGTGGGATGCAGTCCTGCGGGCACAGGGGTGTTCTTCCAGGAGCCCAAGTGTTAGGAGAGATGAAAACATGTACTTGAGAAACCACACGACCCACATTCTAGAAAGTTCTGCCCTGAGCATACTGAATGTCCTCATGTCTCTAAGGCAACTTGATAACTGGACTGGGGGTTGAGCAGAGGAAGACCACACTTTAGGGGCTTCTACCCCAGATTCCCTCTTTCTCCGGCTTACTTCTTAGCTCCTTTTGGCCTCCCCTCCCACAGTGCTGTGTTCCCTGCACAGGACAGTGGTCAGGGCTGCCCTGTTTGCAGTGAGGACAGCAGGCCCCTTTGGCCCAGGATTCCTCACTGTCCTTCCTCCACGCCCCTCCCCACCCTGTGTCCCAGGATCAAGCAGTGCACCTCTGTGAACATGGAGGAGCTGATCGTGGTTCACCACGAAATGGGCCACATACAGTATTTCATGCAATACAAGGACTTGCCTGTGACCTTCCGGGAGGGCGCCAATCCTGGTTTTCACGAGGCCATGGGGGACGTGCTGGCCCTCTCAGTGTCTACCCGAAGCACCTGCGCAGCATCAATCTGCTGAGCAGCAAGGGTGGCGAATACGGTGAGAGCAGCAGGAGATCGGCTGGAGCGGGCAGAGCGACCAAAAGCGCAGAGAGCTTGGGAGGGGGGGAGGGGGGACTAAACAGCCCACAGGCTGAAGTTGGGACAGAGCAGCTGGGAGCAAGGGGCCCCCACAGGGTGAGCCAGGAGGATGGCACCCAGACCATGCCAGGAGGTAGGTCACAGGACCCAGAGGTACAGCCCACACCTCTCCCCACCCACTGCTGCTCTCTCCGCTGCCATGCTGCTCAGACACAGCAGGAGCAGTGTGCAGAGCTGACCCCGGCCTCCTATCCCTCTGCAGAGCAAGACATCAACTTTCTAATGAAGATGGCGCTGGACAAGATCGCCTTCATCCCCTTCAGTTACCTGGTTGACCAGTGGCGCTGGAGGGTTTGACACAGCATCACCAAGGAGAACTACAACCAGGAGTGGGTGGAGCCTCAGGTTCTAGAATGCTCCCGTGGGGTGTGGGCTAGCAGGGAGTGTGGTTCTCCACGGTGTTCACACATGCCTGTGTGTTGTGCATTGTCTGCGTGCATGTGGCAAGTGTGTGTGTGCACACGTGTGTGGGGGTGATGGTGCAGAGGCATAGCCTATAGGACCTGGAGTGCCCCGGGGAGTCCCAGGGCTGGGAACTATCCTTTGAGTCAAAAAGCACAAGCTTTTCTGGTTAGGTTGTCCCCAAGGCCTCCCTCCACATCTCCTTCCCATTTGACAGGCTGAAGTACCAGGGCCTCTGCCCCCAGTGCCCAGGAATCTTTTGGACTTGTTTCCCTGATTTTGACCCAAAGGTTTGAACCCAAGGGGGGTGAGATCTACATTTCACTGAGTATCAGCATCAGCTGGGATTCCTTTTTATAGTATATGTGCTGCCGAAGCGAGCACTGGGATTCCTTTTTATAAACTGTGGGTTCTTGGACACCGCCCCAGACCCCCTGTATCAGTACCTGGGTCCTGACATCTGGGCGCTTTCACAGGCTCCTCCGCAGGCTTCCTGTGAGCAGTGGGTCCCTGTCACCTCCAGAATCAGGATCTAGAAGTTCGCTGGGCCGCATGCTGGGGCTAGGAGCAGGGAGGTGGTCCAGGTGGGGCGAGCCGGAGGATAACAGCCAATCAGTGACCAGGAAGGGGGATGGGCCAGAGGGGGAACCAATCAGGAGCGATGATGGAGCCGGGGTAGAGCGTGGCTGGGCAAAGAGCCGGGCCTGCAGCCCTGAAGAGCAGTCGGAGAAGGGAAGCCGGAATGCTGCAGCTGCTGCTTCTTGGCCATGAGGCAGTTAGAAGGACATCATCCTTGGGGTTCAGGAGTGAAGGACAGGGTGGGGGCAAGAGAAGGGAATGGGGGCACGCTCATTGTGTGGAGATTCCGAGCAGGGCCAGGAGAAGCTGCCCCATAAACCCCGGGAACCCTGGGGCTCAGTGGCCACGTGGGCCTCAGCCACCCCATCCCCACTGTCCTGACGCCTGTGGAGATGGTGCTTCCTGGCCTTATGGCCCAGGGCAAGTCCTGCTGTCTTCCTGACTCTGTCGCTGCATCTGCACTATGGGGTCGTATTTCCACCAGCCCTGGTGCATGATCGTGGGTGTCTGCTGAACTGAGGGAGGGGACAGAGCTCTGCCGCCTATGGTGTGCTGCGCCATCCCTGAAGCGGGCACTAGGGGAACCGCAGAAGGAGGGGTTGACGTGGCTCCTCTGCCCAAAGTTGGAGTGTCCTGCTTAAATCTAATTCCACACCAGTGATTCTCCAAATCATCATCCCATCAGTCTCCCTCTGAGACCCCACTTCACTGTCAGAGGTAACGGTTATGATATGATTGTGGGGTGATCCTTCCACACTTATATTTTCCCCCACATACATGGCCGGGCCATGGGAGTGTGTGTATATTCCCGTGTGTGGCTCATTGTCCCCAAGGGCAGCCATTCAGCCACTCAGCAACGTGCTTTTTTGACTTAACTCAAGGATTCCTGTTTGGGATCCCAGGAGCCAGGCCTTCCATCTGCCCGGCAGCTTCCACCACGTGCCTCTCCCCGCGTCAGGTGAGTCTCCATGGGCACGTCCCTGACAGCCAGCCTGGCCTGCTCACCTGAGTGCCCGCGTGGGAGTGGGGTTGCGCAGGAGCCCAGATGCTCTGGGAATGGGACATGGTCAGCGCCGGGGCCTGCCGCCTCCAAGGACCCGCTCTTGTTCACCAAGGCCCCTCCTAGGGAGGTGGAAGGGCAGCCTGACAAGGCCCAAACCTGCCTTCATAGGAGGTGTGCACGTCGAGGTGCTTGGAGCCTTGGCAGGCCAGGCATTGGGGACTGTAAGGGCTGACTGAGGAGGGAGCCATTTGGGGAAGTGCCCCATGGGGTCTGATCCAATGGGAACCTCTAGGAGAAGGAGCTGTCTCCTCTCCTCCCAAATCCCACTTCTATTTCTAGTTCTGGGGTCCCCTATCCTTCTGTATAACCTCTGTCCCTGCCATCCGCCCTCTTCAGAGTCCTTGGCCCCTGCTAATGCCCCTCTAGTTCCTTCTCCTTCCACCGCCATCACAACTTACCTCTCCTGAGTACCTTTTCCTCGGGGCCTGGGGAACTAGACCCTACACTGTGTTCATTCATTTATTCAGAAAGCTTTGCAGAGCTCTGTGCCAGGCGTGCCTCAGGCACTGATGAGAGAGTACTGAGCTAAGCGAGATCCCCACCCGCCTGGAGCCTGCCTTCTAGGAAGTCAGTGGGCAGTGATGATCCCGCACAGTATTTCTCCACGTGGGCATCTCCTTAAGGTGCACACTCTCATTTAGTAGCTCTGGGCTGGGGCCTGAGGGGATGCCCTCAGGGGATGTCCAGGGTGTGGACCACAGTTTGAGCGGGGAGGGTTTGTGTGTTACACCTCATAGGGGATTAAAGTCTCAAAGAGGAGCAATGGCTTATGCAAAGGAATGATCATCTAACAGTGGAAACCTAGTGAGGTATTGATGGCCGGGAGGTTCTGGAAGGCAGGGGGACCTTTGGTCTGATCTTATACGTGGCTGCTTTCTTCGTCTATATATCAGCTGGCTCGACTCTCCGGCCCTGCTCCTTACCTCCCTACTGCTCCTATTCAGCCTGGCTGTGGGTGAGAACATCTGGAAGGGGTTCCCTGGAACTGGAGGGAATTTCCAGGCAAATGAGGCTCTGTCAGCTCAGTCAGGAACACCCACCCCTGCCATCTGTTCCAGACGTGATTAGAGTCTGTGTGAGAGGAGCCAGCAGTTAGCAGCTCTTCCAAGGAGACGTCCATGACCTGGGCACCTCAGGGGGCTGCCAGCTGCCAGCCTGGGGTCCTGAGTGTGCAGAGCCAATCCCTTCCCCTTCTCCCGCTCTCTGCTGGGAGGTGAGGTACCTTGGAATTCCAGAGGTGCTCTGAGGGTCTTTCCAAGGACAGTGATGGAGGGAGAGGCTGCCCTAGTTGTCAGAGCAGTGCCATCAGCCCAGAACTTTCTCATCCTCATACTCCCTGTGCTTTGTCATGGCCAACATTAGTCCTACCCACTGCTGGTGCTGACGGTCCCATGTGCTGGGAGCCTCACACCTGAACTCATCTGATCTGTCAGGACTGGGAGGCAACAGTTCAGAGAAGTCAGGTTACCCACAGGAGGTACAGAGCCAGGATTTGGACACAGAGTCACCCAATACCAAAGCCCAGACCATGCAGCCTGTCTGCATAACTCATCGACTCGTTCAGTGAACACCTCGCCTCTCTCTGTCCTCTGCCCCTAGGGAAGCTCCTCGTTTGGGGCTCAGGGTGGGTGTGATCAGCCAGATTCGTCATGTGCAGCTGCCTAAGACCAGGCGGTACCTTCATCATGAGGATGACAAGTGAGCATCATGGAGTCTGGGAGTTACTCAGCACCGAGGATGGGTATCCTCTGAATCATCCTGGTGAACAGCAAGTGGGCAGAGCAGAGCACCTAATCCCAAACCAGGAGGCCCAGGTGTGCACTTGGGAGCTCCCAGGGGACCGCTGGGGACAGCTTGCCCAGTCAAGGGGGCAGCAGAGCCAAGTTGTGAGACCTGCTCTCATGGAGGGGGCGGGGGAGTCTGCCCTCCATCCCTGAGTCCCGCTGCCTGCTGTGTGGGGAGAGAGGGGGAAGGGCGCGTCAGACACGAAAGCTGGGCATCTTCCAGCTGGTTCTATTATGCGGCCCCCTTGGCGCCTTCACTGTCACCTGCTCCTTCCTAACATGGGTGCCCCGGCCTGGGGGCCCTATGCTGAGCTGGCAGGTGGACTCATCTAGAACTCTGCCAACCACAGTGAAATCGACCCTCTGCCCCTCCCCAGGAGCCAGGCTGGGCCCGCAGCCTAACAGGCAATACAATAGCTCTGTCTTCACCCTCCCGGCTGCCCTCTCTGTCTGCTGCGCCCTGGGCTTTAAACCTGAGCAGGGCAGGTGTGACAGGAGAGAGGGCTCCTAGACAACGATTGGCCGATTGGCTGAGAGATTAAGGGCCCCTGAGCAAGGGCCTTTGTTTCGGTATTTGGGTTTCACAGCTTGCAGAGATTGGAGATAGGGCCTTCTCCTGAGCACACAGGAAAGAAAGGTTCTATAAAAGCCAGTCGTGGGGCTCCTGCCTGTAAATGGGAGGACAGACACGGGCATTTATGGGATTGTCCTCTGTCCTCTGATGGGGGGTGCTCACGTGTGAGGATGGAGCAACAGCCCAACGAGGATGATAGAGTGAGGAACAGAACCTCAGGACATTTGGCGACAGGTCCTGGCAGTGAACTTGCTGTGTGTCTCCAGGCCATGGAGGTGCCTCTCTGGTCCTTGGATCCTAGTGGGTAGAAGGAAGGAGTGATTTCAGTTGATGAGGCTATAGAGTGTTAGTAGGAGTGACTGGTGGAGGGAAGAAATAAGGGGGGCTAGGAAGTAGGCAGTGGAGAGAGACGGGGCAGACTCGGGCACACTGGCCGCGGAGGCTGAAGGACCCCTTTCCACACGCCTCCACCACTGCCTCCTGCTCCTTCCTCCAGCATGGGTGCCACTGTGCAGAAGCTGAAGCTGAGTCAGCAGGTGGGGTAACACGTCTTACTGTGTAGAACCTGTGTCAACCTCAGTGAAATAGATACAGCAGGTCTCCAAGGGCCCTTCCTCTGTCTCCCCACCCCACAATGGGCACTGCACAGCCTCCACCTGCAGGATCCTCCTTCCCAAGGCTCTGCTGCGGAGCCTGCTCCCAGGCTGACGATTTAGAAGGTTTATAGGTTCAGCAACAAGTCACCTGTTTGGTTCATGGGAATCCAGACTTCCCCTTGGGTCCAATTCCAGTTGTGGGTTTGGAGCCCAGCTCTGCAGTCTTCTGTATCTATGCCTCCTTCTGCCCTGAGTCCCAACTCCCTCTTTTGTAAAAGGAACATATAATAGGGCTCTCTGAGGATTCAGTGAGTTCCCAGCAAAATGCCCGGATGTGATAGGAGTTCCAAGACTGAGAAGTCTCCTCCCTGAGCCCTCTCCATCAGCTCCTTCGGGCTATGTGGTTTCTGGGCTTGTCCAGGGAGCCACCCTGCTGCCACCATCATCACAAAGGTGACAGGAGCTGTCACCCATGGGTCTGCAAAAGCTGTACTCCCTCCATCAGCCTCCGAGGAGGGTTTTGTGATCCCCAGTTCAGAGATGAGGAAACAGAAGGTCTAGCTTCTTAAATACTCCACCCGGGTGCCCCAGCAAGTGGTGGAAACTGAACTTGAATCCAGCCCCCCTTCCCTACCTGGCTGGGCTCTTCCCTGACCCACTCAGAAGACATGGGCTAGTCAGGCCACGGGGAGCCGTGGGCTGAGGGGACCAGACGAAGAGAACCAGCTCTCAAAGCCGAAGTGTCAGGCCAGGGCAGTGCTGCCTGCTCAGGTGAACACAGAGCACAAGAACAAGGCCTATAAACAGCCAAACTGGGAGGCAGGTGGGCAGAACCTAAGTCAGACAGTCCCCAGGTCAGTCCTGACGGGGGGAGTGGGAAACACATGGGCCTGGTGGCTGGTGGGTCCCGGGGACGGGAGCTGGGCCAGTTCCTCTGGACCACAGGGTCCCCCCAGCCGAACAGCAACAGGTAGGAAAAGCTACTCCCTCCAGAAAAACCCAACTTACAGACGCAACCACGCAATGCTTCAGGGGTCCCCCACTTTCCTCATGTTTCCAAACCAAGCTCTTTCTCCCAGAATCCCACAAAAGGGCAGGCACTTGCGCAATGTGCTCTCGCCCAAGGTCAAAAACATTATTCCAGGTATGAATTTTATTGCTAACCAGGTGACGTTTGAAGAGGTTCAGAAGCCAGGGTGAGAGAAAGTCGCTGGCCGTTATTATTTAGTGCAGCTTGGAAGGAAGAAAGCGCTCTTTGTGCCGTCATGAAAGGGATGAGATAGAGGCGAGCCCCTGCCCTCCTGAGCAGAAATCATCTTTCCCATCAGCAGTTTCTGCTCTGCCTGGCCCCATCTCATTGTGGGGCTGCATTCCGCCGGGGCCTAGAAGAACACGCCAGATCCGTGGCTTTCTCTGTGCAAGTGTGCGCAGTTCTGCACAAGAGCCTGCAGGCAGATTTCTCCTCGCCATCATTATTTGGAAATATTTTGACAAAGACGTTCTTGAAAGGCACCACTATTCCCTTCCCCTCTTGTTTATCATCCTCCCACCCCGCCCAGAACAATGCGGATCTCCAACGCCATTTGCGTTGTCAGGCCAGAGCAACAAAGAGTGGAAATGTAGCAGCTGGGGCCTTGTGGACAGAAATGGTGAGTATGCAGGGCAGGAGTGTAAATCCAGGTGGCCATGAACACCGAGGGCTCCTCCAGATCAGGCCTGCCACGGTCATGGCCCTCACGGGGTCGTTGTGCCCCTTCCGTCCTCATCTGCCCCCCTCCACTCGCCCCAGCACCCCAGCTGTGTGGTGCATCCGTGAGGCCTCATTCCACATCTTCAATGTGGCCACCAGGAAATTAAAACTCACATAAGTGGCTTGAATTCTGCTTCTCAAACAACTTATGGAGGCTGCTGACACAGCACCGCACGAGGTTGACGGGTCAGGCCTGCCCTCTTCTCCCTCCCCCACACACTCAGAGCAAACTCCCACCCCCTTGACTTTTGTGTGTGGCCAGTACCTGACATGACCTGGCGACACATGCACATTGTAGGTATATGAGTGCGGTTGTGCGGCCTTGTGCACGTATATCCCTGCGCACCTGTGTGTGCGTGCATGCCAACATCCGGGCGACTCCGTGTTTTCTGTGTGTGACACATGGGCAGGTCCCCCGTGTGAAGGCATGTGCAGGCCCATGTCTGAATGGGAGCCCAATGCCATGGTGGGGGGGTGACGTGGGGACAAGGCCCTGGCTGGTTGAACACCCTGTGGGATGCTGGAACAGACAGCGTTTCCCTGGCAAGTTGATGAGAATGTCATGTCGGACAGAACCAACAGCCGCCCTGAAATCAAGATAAATGACGGCTTCTCCGGCCCCTCGCCAATGGGGCCCATCGCTCTGTCACTGGAGAGGAAATTAAATTGGTCTGGCACAGTTTGCTGTTTCCAAAGCCAATTTGGTTGCGGCTGTGTAGTGTGTTATGCACTTCTGGGTGGTGTCTAATTGGTCATTTGGTTTATTGATAAATTTCTGAGGCAGGGTCTGTGGCGCTAGGCACACCGCAGGAAATCAGGAGGATGTCCTTGTTCCTCTTCTAAAGATATGACACAGCCCATCCATCCATGCCACCATCTTCCAAGTCATTCAGTTATCCGGCCGGTACATAATGAACACCTATGGTATACTGGGCAGTGTGCAGGATAAAAAGAGCTGGGCCACAAGTCTGGAGAAGCTGACGCTGTCAGTGGTCTTTGGCCAGGTCTCTGCTTGCTTTCTGGACATCAGTCCTGTAAAACCAGCAGGTTGGACTAAAGAGTTCAAGGCCCTTCCAGCCCTGGTACTTCTGGGTACTCTCCTAGACCCCAGGGCTGCATGGAATGTGGTTGGAGGAAGTAACCACAGGACTCCAGGGTTGTGGGCCTCACTTTCCCGTGGGCAAAGGCGGATTTACAGCGATGGGGTGACCTGAAATGTAGAGGGTTCCACTCAAGTGGCTATCTGTGTGCTTGGTTGTACCCCAGAGATTTGGGGGGAATCAGGCAGATCAGTGGATTAGTCCATTCCAGCTGCTGTAACAACAAAAACAATAAACGCGCACTGGGTGGCTTAAATAACAATTGTTTCTTTCTTGCTGTTCTGGAGGCTGGGGCACCCGAGATCAGGACACCAGCAAACTGCACCGGCCATGCTCTCGCTGTGAACCTCACAAGGTAGAAGGGGCTGGGGCTAGGGACTAGGGGCTCTCTGGGGTCCCCTTTTATAAGAGCGCTGATCCCACTCATGAGAGCTCCGAATCCATCACACTGGGGGTTTCAAGGGACACAGGCATTCAATCTTTTGGAATAGAATCTGCCGTTGTTTTGCGGTCTGCTTCTCCTAGCCCTGCACATCGGCTGGGAAGACCACCCCTGGGGCTCTGTGACCTGGCATCTAGTTGGTTGTCCAGCCCCAGCCCCATTCCAGGACCTTGCCTCAGCCTGGCCAGTGCAGGGTAACAGCTGGGTGACCTGGTTACCAAAGTTTCTGAATAAGCAGGAGCAGAAGCCTCAGATCCCTGTGACTGGGCCATCAGTCTTCGTAATGAAGGTGTCTGATTGCAGCCTGTCTGGGTTGTGGGTGGGCGGAAGCGGGGGCTGTGGGGGCTGGGAAGGGATGGCTGGGAGGCTTTATAACTAAGCTTTGGCTGCTTTGATCCTGTCTACAAAGAACAATTTCCTCTGGCTCCTCCCCCAACAATCAGACCCCTGCCAGCAAACCCAACAAAGCCAGCCTACAAGGATGATGGCATGTTGGAGCATCTGGAATTCAGGGGAAAGGATGGGAGGAAAAGTAGATGTGGAGAGTATGTACACTCATCTTCCAGAGAGCCTCTCCCCAGAGATAATCCCCTCCCCTCTGGAAATTAGACCATGGAGGAGCTGATTTCTGCTGTATTCCCCAAGCCTAACTCAGTGCCTGGCATGCAGCAGTGATTCAATAAAAAATCTTGTTGAAAAATAGATTTGTAACTCGAAGATCACTCTAAGGAGACTTCATGGTAATAAACCAATTCATGAGTCACTGAAGGTAACATTTATTCAGGCAATGAACGCTTTTTTAGGCCACTGCGGGATCCCAGCACTGTGCCAGGTGCTAAGGCCTGAGAGCACTGAACAATGAAACCATAAAACAATATACCCGAGCTCCCACTCTACACCTTTGCTGGGGCCTGGACTTAGAGAGCAGACTAGGGAAGATATCCTACTCCACGCAGGAGACAAACAATAAGCAATCACAAAATTATTGAACAAGATGATCCTGGATTGTGTAGGTGCTGTGAGGGGGAGCAGTTGTAGCCTGCTTTGGATGAAGGCAATCTAGGGAGAGGCTTTTTAGGACCTGGAGACTGAGGAGAAAGAACCCAGAGCCAGTTAGGAGCATAGGAAGTGCAAAGGCCCTGGGGTTAGAAACAGTTCAGTGGGTCTGAGGAACAGAAAACAGGACAGTGTAGCAGAAGTGTGGGGCTGAGTGCAGATGAGAGACAAGCCACTGCCTTGGAGGAGGAAAACATGAAAGGTAAGCCCTGAACTCAGCCCAAAGAGGCAACATTCGCCCCAAGTCTTGAGACCACGTTTGTGGCTCTCTCTGGTGCAATATGGCGTCAGTCCATCCATCACCACAGACCTAGTTCCAAACTTCCTCCCTTTCCCTGCCAAGAGCCGTGGTCCTGCCTGTAGCCTGCTTCAGCCAGAGGAACTTCTCCCAAATGACGGTGCTGCCCTGCCCCTTCTCAAAGTCTCTTCTGTTACTTCAGAGAGCTGCTGAGTGGCAGAGGCTGCAGTTTGGCAGATGTTACTGCTCGGGGGGTAATAGCACCAACATGGTGAGTCGCTTTCATCTCCCTACTCTCCCTGGAGCTTTTACTATCATAGAGCCCAACGCTCACAAATAGCCCCATTGCTGCCTTTAATCTGGGCGACTTTCAACTTGAGACACCCTCCCCAGAGGCCTTGCCTGGCAACAGGGCTCTTTAGAACTACAGCTGTAGGGTGACAATGACGATGATTAGGGTTACATAATTTATTAGGGTTACATAATAAGTAACCCTAAAATAATAAATATATAATAACTGTCAGCTTCTTAGGGCTCCAGGAGTGTCAGGCACTGTGCTAAATGCTTTACACGCAGCATTGCATGTAGTTCTCACTGCCACCAAGACAGGTACTGGTATAAGACTCAGAGAAGTTAAGAAACTTGGTTAAGATTGTACAGCAAATAAGTGCTAGAACTGACATTAGACCTAGCAACGTCCAGCCCCAGACCATTTCCTCTCTATGCCAGTTTTTCCCAGCTGCAAGCTGGCTCCACTAGAATCATCGGCAGATGATTCAGGGGCAGCTTGTTAGTCCCTCATTCTCAGAAATTCTGATTCTGTAGGTTTGTGGTAGGACCCAGGAAGGTATGTGATTCTGGGGAGATTCCCACCACTAAATAAAATGCCCAGGACCTGAAAACATCCGGGCCAGGAACTGAATCTACTAGAAAACTTGTTAAAATAGAAACACACAAAACCACATTTATCACAAGGGAGGGGACCAGGCACTGGATCCTTGACCACTTCCCTGGGCAGTATAAAGGAATCCAGTGGGTGCAGTGCCTGTGGTCATTTGTGGTGTTCTGGAAAGCTCTGTGCAGGGAGAGCCATTTGTTCTGAGAGTGGTCAGGAGCCCATGAGGCTGACCCCCGAGAGGCATGGCAGGAGACTGGCCTAGCACAGAGGGGACTTCAGCTCCAGCTCCATGGACTCCAGACTGGGGCGGTGGTTGGGGTGGGGCTCCACCCCCCAGGCCCCAGAGGGCTGAATATAGAACACTAGAGACCAGGGATGATGGATCTTCCAGGTATATTTTGATTATTTTTTAAAAAGGCCAAATTTTTCTTGGGAAGAAGGAATCAGCAAGTGCAGCAGGGAGGTAAGCAGGTGAATTCCTGCCTGGATAATGAGTAGTCCCTGGTTCAGTTAGCATGACGGGGGGGTGGGGGGAGGGGGTATCTGGAAAAGCGTCTTTAAAAGAATAGCAGACTGTGTGGAGATTTCTGGACCTACTAAACATAGAGCTTCCATAGGATCCAGCAATTCCACTCCTAGGTATTTACCCAAAGGACACAGAAACATCAATTCCAAAGAGCACCTGCACCCCTATGTTTATAGCAGCACTATTTACAATAGCTAAGCTTTGGAAACAACCCAAATGCCCAAAAATAGATGACTGGATCAAGAAGATGTGGTCCATATATACCATGGAATATTACTCAGCATTCAAAAAAGATAAACACATGCAATTTGCAGCAACATGGATGGCGCTGGAAGGGATCATGCTCAGCGAAATAAGCCAAAAAGAAAAATAAAAATACCGGATGGTTTCACTCATAGCAGGAATCTAGAAAACTTAAATAAGGGACCAGGAAAATGAATAACTATAAGAAAGTGAAAATCAAAATCAACAAAAACTATGAACCAGAGACACTTTTTGGGGGGCGGGGGGGCGGGAGGGGAGGGATTGGGGTCAGAATGGGGGGGCTGCAATTGTATGGGGAATATAAAAATAAAATTTATTATTTAAAAAAAAAATAAAAGAATAGCAGACTGCTTGCAAATGTCCCTGGACAGCTCCAGATCACAGAATCCATTCCAGATTATTCTCTGTAATCACAGCATTCTTGTGGAGGAGGCAGAGCAGTCATAAAGTGGTGTCATCTCCATCATGCAGAAAAGATGAGCCTTGGAGAGGTGCTGTGGTTTCCCCAGGGGCACAGCTGGCTGGTGGGGCAGGAGATGGGGACGGAGGGCGCCAGTGACCCCGCAAGACGTGACTGAGGCCATGGCGGCAGCTCCAATCCAGGGTGGATGGTGGGAGAAGGGGAGGCTTTCTGACCTCTGTCTTTCTCCTGCCCACCGAGCTGGCCCCAGGACCCTCATGCACTCCGCAGAGGGACCATCCCCTTCCTCCAGGACACGGTGCCCAATTGCCTGTAAAGAACCTTTATTCCAAACTGGTTGCTGCTGAGCTCCCTGTCTCCACACACAGCCATGCCATTTTTCTTTTTAAAAAAATCAGAGCGAAGTTTTATTAAAAGAAAATCAATACCCACAATATAACCTGCACTGATAAATCAGAGAAGCTAACGTTTCACTGCCTTAGTGCCTTTTTGCAAGGATTCCCCAGTGTCTCTTCCTCTCTGTCGGCCAGAAATCTTCCTGTCATGGGGTCTTTGACGAGCCCCTTCTGGGAAGCCAGGCCCACCATCCCCTTCTGCCCGAAGCTTTGCTCAGTACTCCCTTCTCCCCTCCCACGTCACCTGTCCCCCTTCCTGGCTGACCACCCCCCCCAGCCTGGCCAGCCCAGCCTCCATAGATGCACTCTTGCCCCTCAGCCTCGGTCTCCAGCCTCTCCTCCCTCAGCTTCAACCCTGCCCTGGGTCACCTCCTCCAAGAAGCAGGCACTGCTGAGCCCGTAGTCTCTGGTCTCCTCCCACTCCTGTGTGACTGCACACCATTGCATAACCTCTGTGAGTTTGGGCCCCTCATGGGTAAAATTGTGGATAATAACCTCACAGCATCAGGGGGTCGAGGAAATTGCCTAGTGCCTGTAACAGCTCTCAGCACGGGCCCAGCCCTGGGAAGCTGTCAGGAGCTGGTTCCTTTCCCGGGGCCTACCTGTGCCCTGCTCCTTCATTCCACGCCTGGGGCGCTGAAATGCCAGCGTTTGCCCTGCCCTTCTGCCCTCTGCTTGGAGCGTCCAGCGTGGTGGACGTCACGCGCCCCCCTGCAGGGACAGGCCTGGCACTGTGTGAGTGAAGGGTGTTCTGTGCATGCTGAAGGGAGGCGGGGACCAGAAAGGTGGAGAAGGGAAGGGGGAGAGAAGAAAAAAAGAAATCACGGGCCAGGGAAGAAACCATGGGAAGAAAGGAAGGAATCCTTTAGCAGCAATAGAAATCTTGTCCATTCCACAGTGATTGGTACAGAATAGGGTCCCAAGGAACTTTGTGTGGATGGGTGGGTGGGAGGGTGGCTGGATGGACAGATGGACGGACGGATGGATGGAAAGGGGAAGGGAGGGAGACAGGGAATGTGACATGAGTCTGTGTTCCCTGGTCTGGACTTTCCTACCCGCCAGCGCTGCTCTCCCTGGAGTAAGAAGGGTGACTCCAGAGGCCTGTGGTGTCCAGTGGGATCAGAAATGCCCACCCAGGCCAGGCGGGGCAGGGATAGCAGAGGCAGCACGTCCCGGCACAGGGAGGCCAGATGTGAGCACCGGGTCGATGGAAGATGTATTCACTTTCCTTCTCGGTCTTCCCTCTGGACCCTGCCCGCCTCATGGACTTTGCTGGGGACAGGACTGCTTAGCATGCGGGGCCTTCTGTCTGGCTGTGGGCAGGAGGAAAGCGGACGAGCCCTCTGAGATTGCTGCTGGTAAAAGCCTGCCTGGGCAGATGGAGAGTCAGCTGCAGCATCTGCAGGGCAGGCAGGGACTGGGAGCTTTTTGTGTCCTTAGTACCTCGTTTTACACCCAGTGGTGTAGCCAGCAACCCTTTGGGGGGCAGAAGGATCAGGTATAAGCCTGATCAGGTATAAGCCCCTGCAGAGCCGGTGAGATGGTGTGTGGGAGGGGCATCCAGGGAAGGAGACTGAGCTTTCAGAATAACCACAGGCTGTTGATGAAGGTGTGGGCAACGGAACATCCACATTTCTGGAGGACCCCTGCCCCCCGCCCCCCATCCCTGCCATTCCTTCACTCCACAGGACTCCTCCTGGGGCTTCCTGGAATCACCTCCCAAATAAACTACCTGCCTTAAATCCTTATCCCAGGGTTGGATTCTGGGGAAACTCACCCTGAGACAGGCGAGTCTGGAGAATCTCTTCATGGGCCAGCAGTTCCACTTCTGGGATTTTCCTTTATAGATACGAATCTGGGGGTTCCCTCCAGATAAACCTATAGACAGAGTCATGCATCACTTAATGGTGAGGATACATTCTGAGAAAGGTGTGATCAGGTGATTTTGTCTTTGTGTGAGTATCAGAGTGTGCTTACACAAGCCTAGATGGTCCTGCCTACTACACACCTAGATTGTGTGGCATGGCCCACAGGATCACCTTCATATATGCCGTCCGTCATTAAGCCATGATGACTATGCCCTTGCACGTGCCAACTGATTTCTGAACAAGGCTACTTACCACAGCACTGTTTATAAGAGCCAAAGATTAGAAACACTTACATGCCCGTTACTGGGGACAAGTTAAGGAGATTGTGGTTCATTTGATCAGTGGAGTATTAGGCAGCCATAAAAAAGGGATGGTCAAGATAATCTTTACAGGTTGATTTGTAACAATCTCCAAAATAAATTGTGAAGTGGAAGAAAGCAAGTTTCAAGAAAGCATATTTGTGTAAAACAAAAAGTGCATTCAGTCATAACTCCTTGTTTATGTGATTAGACAGATATTTCTGGGAATGTACCAAGAAGCTGATAACTTGGAGCCTTTGGAGAGAGGAATTAGGTGCCTGAGAGCAGGGAAGGAAGGGGAATTTGGGGCATATATGCTGTGCACCATTTTGCATCATGTGCAAGTTCTGGTATCCAAAAATGTACACAATTTGCAAATAATTATAAAGCATAACAACATACCAGGGGGCCTGATAACAATTTGCTGTACAATTTGTGCTTGTGTCAGGAAAATTGAACCCATGGCCAGAAGCGGTCAACCTTCCTTTTCTCACTTAGCATTCCCTAAGGCAGTTCTGCATCATTACTCCAAGTTTCTAAATATGGAAAGTAGGGCTGACTCCAGCCTTCCCCAAGATGCTAAGAGTCCAAGCTGTCCTTCCTCTGCCCCTTCCCCAGGACACCTGACCGGGGAAGGTGGCTGCCCTTCCTTTACCGAGCTACCTGAAATGCAGACTGCGAACTTGGGAGAGGGTAAGATGAGTCAGGGGACCAGATGAAATGACCCTCCAAGTGAGCTCCCAGGAGGGGGGCATCATGTTCTACTTACATATTCCAGAGACCTGGAGCAGTACACAGCACGATGGATGGATGGATGGGTGGATGGATGGATAGATGGATGGATGGATGGATGGATGGATGGATGGATGGATGGTCTTTTTGTTCCAGAATCTCAGGCATGGAGGAATAAAGGGGGAATACCCCTTCTTCCAGCTCCTGGGATGCTAGGCCATTGACAGTCAGTTAGCAGAGTTCTGGAGTTGAGCACACTCTGCCCCATCATTGCCTTGCAAAATTAGTCAACTCTCTTCACATTCTTCAATTTCCTCAATGATGCACTGGGTACAGAGACCGCCCCTGCAGAGAATTAAAAACGAGTCCATCAAGGTGTCACACAGTGTGCCTGACACATAGTAGGCTCTGCTAAGTGTTTGCTCATGCCCCTCCCCTCCTTTGAGCAGAAGCGTGGTTGCCACAGACACCAGACATGTTCTCCCACTGCCTCCCTCACCTTCATGTCAAGGGGTCTCCTGTTGAGCTGAAAATCCTCCTGCTGTCACCCAAGTCTGTGGCCCCCCCGTGCCTGCTGCTCATGGGTGAGAGGAAAGTCAGCGTGGTCCCACCCGCCCCAGAACCTTTTCCAGACCTGAAGGCACAAAGTCAAAGTTGAGTCTTGTCAACTGTGGGACCAGCTGCCCCCGCCCCTCCTGCTGGCCCCCAGTCCCTCTTCATCCTTTTTATCCTCTGTCCTCTCCTGGGCTCAGGAGAACTCTGGGTACAAGATCAGGAGAGTTGTCAGGGCCCCAGAGCACAACCCTGATCCTTCTCCCCTCTGCTCCCTTCCCTTCCACCCAAGGAAGAAGCAAATAGCTCACATTCCCAGGACAAGGAGATTGAACCCCGGCGGCAGCACTGACAGGTTGCATTTAACAATAAATCCCGCAATTAGACCTTGCAAGCAGCGTCGCTGTCGCTGTCGCATCCCTGATATACTCGCTGTCGCTGTCGCATCCCTGATATACGGCAGGGAATTAGTTTAATGTCCCTGGCAACCAATTCTTGGACTAAAAATAGTTGGCTGTGGGTTCACCTTTTCCCTCTAAGCTTCCAGTCTCTGCTAGCTCCAGGGAGGAATTGAGCCTGGGGTCCAGGTCCTGCTCTAGTGCTGGGTGCTGAGTAGCAAAGGTTAGCCCCACGGTAAGTAAAGTGTCTGTCAAGGTTTTACAGGGGAAGGCAGGGGAGGCTGCTTTCTGTGGGGGAGGGAGCCAGGCTGAGCTGTTTTATTTTGGTGTGCAAGCTTGTTGAGTAGGCAGAGGCCTTCCCAGAGGACTCCCTGGCTCTCCTTCAGAAACACCACCTCTCCACCCGTCACACCCCCTCCCAACCTGAGCAGCACACCACAACGTGGGATACGACCAACTAGGAATGGTCCTAGCCCACTGTGTCACCTTGGCCTGATCACTTCTCTCTGGTTTAGAATTTCCTCTTTGGTACCAGGAGGGTTAAATGAGTCCATCTGTTTATATATTGAATTCTCACACATGGAAATTGTGATTTCCAATATTTTGTCCCAAATGTTCTCACAAACCTCAAGGTTCCTGAAATGCCAGAACATCAGTGTGCAAACCCCTCACAGACTGTCAGTCAGCACATGCAGAGTAACAATCCTTTGTCAGATCCTACAGACTCTTCTTCCCCTACTAGCGGAAAAAAAATCACCTTAATTGTTACATTTAAAGTCTTGTCTAGCTCTAAAAATCACCATCCTAGAGCCACTTGCTGCCAGTAAAACACTAACCATCCCTATGAATCAGGTGGTTCATGAAGTCTTATCAGTCAGTCACATTTTAGTATAAATTAGTCTAATTCCTTTCCTGGAAGAAGAAAAGGAGCAAGAAGTCTTGGGTCTCTCATGGGACTATTGGGATATGGAAAGCCCTACCTGACTCCCCACCACCCCTGTGGAAAACCTCCATGTGGAAGAACTTTCATGAAACGTGGCCTCAGCCCACTGTTTCAACCTCAGACTCTCCCAGTCATGCTTTTCCCATTCCACAAAGAGACCAAGCAGAGTCCCACCTTTGGGTCTTTGCTCACAATGGTGCCTACTTGGAGCCATTTTTCCTTCCCTCTGCTGGTACCACATTTTTCTGTTGGTGGAAATCCTACTCATCTTTGAAAGTACAAACACCAACATCTCTTGTGTAATGCGTTCCCTATCCCGTGGCTTAGCATGAGTCCCCACGGACCCTCTTGGACAGTATTTAGAGCCACATACTGTTAAAACCAGAAGACCCTTAAGGAGCGTCTACAACAGCATCTCCCAGTGTATTTTGACAGTATGCAAGAAATCGACAGTATACGGTGACCCAGCGCACATAACAGGAGCCGTGCATATGTAAAACATATGTAAACACACAATTCACATTCAACACATATGCAAACACATTTGCACACATGCAAACACACACAGATCACAACACAATGATGAATACGCTGAAAGATGTTTCTTTTCTAATATTTACCTCCACTGTGTTCCGAGCTCTGATTTTGGTTTTTGGATATTGCGTCTGACTCACTAAATTAATTTCACCATCTTGCAATGGGTTGCACACTGAATTTGGAAAAGACATGTTTATCACCTTATTTTTCAAATAGAAGGCCCAAGGTCCAGAGAGAGGAGGGGGCAGCCCAGTGACACACCTCTGGCTGGTGGCAAGAGCAGACCTGAGTCTGCTTGTGTGTCTTCATGGGGCACCCTCCCCTCTCGCACATGGAGTCCTTACATGGCAGCTGTACATTCTTGCACATTCTAGCTCCACGAGGAAAAGGGCTACATTCTCAGCACCAAGATCCCTCCTGCTGCAAAGATCTCGCTCTTGGTAGGTGTCCAATGAGGGGCTCCATGGGACTAGCTGAACAATCAGAGAAAGTGTTTGGGAAGTCATGGGCGCCCTGGCAGAGAGAGGGGTTCATCAACGCAGCCACCGCAGCCTGCAGACGAGGTCAGCTGGAGCTCGTTAGTGGGGCTTCCCCCGGGCTTCGGAATGCTGAAATCAGCATGAGCAGAGTCCTGCTCCTGAGTGGGGAGGCGGTGGTCAGAGCTTATGGATCTGGGGCTCATTGAAAGTCTGAACAAGTTCCAGAGGCAATGGAACTTGCTCCGTCTCCTCTGACTCCTCCTGTCATTGGGAGATCAGAGAGGCGAGGCGCTGGTGACGGGAGAGCTGAGGGACAGCAGAGATGCAGGAATGGGCAATTTCAGCTCAGCTCTGCTGGGTTAGCATCAGAAGCAGCACTGCCCAGGGGTAGCTCCCCACAGCCCTCTCTCTCACACTGCCACCCCCACTCTATCCACCAGAGCTCAGGCAAAGCCAGCAGCTCATCTACCACTGGCAAGACCCCCCACCCTTCCCAAGTCCCAGGGCCTTGTGAGGAAGCAGAGCTGGGGGCTGGGCAATTGGCAAACACGCATTCACTGACTGGATGAGCAACTAATATACCCGCATCCAAGATGGGGAGACTTGGATCAGCAGGGGCCCTCTGGGCCCATCTCCCGTGGCCACCCCCCTCTCGCCCTGTATATCTGTGCTGGGCACAGATGCAGGATGTAGAAAAGGAAACCTAGAATAAACCTGGCCATTGGTTTATTCATTCATTGGCAGGAAGCCACAAAGCTCCTGCTCTGTGCGGGCCTAAGTGCACTGGGGCGGTTGCAAGCGAGACTTCATCCTGCTTGGGGTACAGAGGGAAAGCAGATTGAGGACAAGGGTGTCTTGAGTGGCAAGAGGCAGAGCTGGCCCAGGGCACAAGTGAAGGTTTCCTAGAGGACATGAGCTGTTAGGTCAAATTTCCAGAGGTGAAGTGTCCAGATGGGGAGTTGGAATGTGATGGGTGCCCGGGGGAGACCGTGGTGTCTGGTTCGGGAAGGTCGCCTCAGTCCTGTGTCTCAGCCACAGTTTTGCAGTATTGGGAACTTGGTTATTTCAGCTGCCTCGACTGGGATGGAACTCAGTGGGGCTGACTCACAATAAACAAACCTTCCAGAGACTGAGTCATTGATCAAAATGCCACTTTGTTTTTCTGAAGTACATTTGGCAAGCTAAGCCTCCTTGACAGTGTTGGGATTAGAAACTTGGGATGTGAGTCTCAATGTCACAAAATACCAAAGAACTTTGGGCAAATCTAGGAGGCCCAGTCTCCTCATCTGAAATAAGGACAATGACGGGGCTGTGCTGAGGACTAGGTGAGCTCTTGCGTATTAGTTCTTCCTTTACCTATAAGCCTATCTCCACACAGTGATTTCTTAAATTTGTATTTATTGTTGAATAATGATGACCACACTTGATACAAAATTCCAAAGATACCAGAGGATGTGAGTTGCTGAGTTGAGTCCCCTTTCTGGTCCTCAATCCCTAGCTACCCACTTCCCCTCCTTGGAGCAATAAATAATTATCAGTCTCTTTTGCATGACATCCCTACCCCCCCCCAAAAGATGCCTTTATATTGTAAAATTAACTTGTGGTTTGAACAAAATACAAAGAGATCGAAAGCTTACCCCCCAGAGGAAACTGGTCTATGGTATCCTGAGTTCCTGTAGAGGGAACAATGATTATTGGTTCCCCACACACCTCTCAAGGAACAGTTGGTGCAGGGGACCAGGTTACAAATAAGAACATCCAGGATTAGCCAGGAAGTGGGCAGAGGCAGAGGATGTTCCCAGGGGACATTTCTATCAACTTTGGGTCAGGGGATGAATTGCCTTCCTCCACCCGGGGGGAGATTTATCATCCACCCACCCATTTGCTCACCCATCCATCCAAACCTACCGGCTGGGGCTCTGCTGGGTGCCACAGGAGTACAAAGATGGATGAATGACGCACAGTCTCCTCTTGCAGCTGTCAGTGCAACAAAAGACAAGGCGCCGTGGATTCATGCAAATCTGAAGGGACAGGAGAGGTCCCCTAAGAGCATCCACCACCTCTACCATTTCACAGACAAGCAACTGAGATCCAGGGAGAAGACACGCTGTGCTCTGGGCCAGGGCTGGAAGGCAGGTTTTGGACACAGCCCTAATTATGTAAGGTGGGGAGCGATGTGGCAGAGAACTGGCCTGGGCATGCGGTGGCAGTCCAGGGGGGTTTGCTGTCCTAAAAGGTTGCAGGGCATCCCCAGCCAGCAGAGCCAAGACAAGAGCCAAAGCAGGGAGTGGCCAGAATTCGCCCTGGAGCTGGACAGGCTGTTTATCAGGAGAACGCTGAGCAAGTTGGGAAGGTAGGGAGGGCAGGAGACTCTTGCCCAGACAAGGGGGCTCACCCTTGGGAGTTCACCAGCCACAGGGCACTCTGAGCCGTCCTGTGCACAATTGTCTTCCTCTGCACACCTGGAGAGGCCTTGGCAGAGCCTGGCCTTGCTGTCCTGTGTCCAGAACCCTCCACTTCCTGCTCTCTCCTGCCCCGTAGCAACATCCTTCTAGTGAGACTTGGGGAGACACCCAGGTCCCCTGGTACCTCTACCAACTGCTCCTCTAGCCAGAGGCCGCGCACTGTGGCCTCTGCTCTGTGGACGTGGGTTGTCTCATACCCCTCGCCCGTGCACTCTCTGGCCAGTCAGGCCCCTGGGGAGGGCTCACCATCCCTCCAGTTCTTGGGGTCACAGGCAAGAAAATATTCACGCGCACTCAGCTCTGAGCAACCAGCATCAACCAGGATCTTAGCTGGAAGCAAACAGGCCCTGGAATCCTGTTACTTGGAGCAGGCTTTCTGGAGGGGACTGTTCATCGAGATTTGCACAGAAGGGGGAGATTACAAGGAACCCTTAGTCCTGAGACCCATGAGAACGGTCTCTGCCCAGATCCAAGGATGAGGGGGGACAGGCTGCCTGAACTCTGAAGGAGCTGCATGGGGAGAAGCTGCCCTGAGAGGGGGCCCCCAGGACTCAGTCATCCACAGGGACAGCACTGGAGGAAGTGCCTCCACTCTCTTCCCTGGGACTCATCTGCAGTCCTGCTTCCTACTGGCTGAGCCAGCAGGTTCACACCTTTCAGCCTTGGGGTGCCTGCCGGTAGGGAATGGTTGAGGGACAGATGGGAAGTCCCCCCATAGCCACATGACCTTCATCATGGATGCACCCACTTTCCATTGTGCCCTCATGATCCTTTCCAGGGACTAACGCCCCATCTCACAGATAGTTCCCCCCACCACCACTCGCGCCCCTTGCCTCGGAGCCCTCTGTGTTCCTCCCTCTCTGGGCCTGCAGGGGAGGACCCAAGAACTTCAGCCTTTGCCACTCCCTTGCCCTGACCACATGGGGATGGAGTCAGTGGCCTGAGGCCGGTGCCCTCCTGCCAAGGGACTCAGGAGCGGCACAGGAGTCTGTCCTCTTCTGGAAAGAGCTGCTCTGTGTGGCCTGTGGGCTGAGCGCTGGTCAGCATTTCCCTGGCCGGGGTGTGCCTGGAGGTGCTGGCCTCGATCCAGCTGAGCCACTGGGACCCAGCCAGATGGCGGCAGCAGCAAAGCTGAGGCTGGCTCTGAGCCACAGGCCTGGCTTTGGAAATCAGGTGATGAGTGACCTGCAGAAAGCAACATACCCCGGGCCCTGCTCAGGGGCACAGTGCAGCCCCCATCCCAGCTGTGGTTCATTGGGCCTAGGTCTCAGGTCCACTGGGTCTTTCAGGGACTGTGGGGCATTGGCCAGGTCTGGCAAAGTCAGTGTGGCGCTGTGGAGAGCCCAGAAGGCAGAGTCAGGAGACCGGGCCCTGCCCAGCTGTGCTCCAGCACCCCCAGCCTTGGAAAATTCGCTTCCTCCGGCACAAGGAAGTCTTTCCCAAAACAAGATCTGCAGAACTCCAACATACGAAACTGGTTGAAACAAAAGTGTACCCTCGGAGCCCCTCCTCAGCTCCCCATCATACCTGCTCCCCTCACCTCATCTCTCGAGCAGTCCCTGAGACATCACTTTGGAATATTGGGGTTCCACAGAAAATGGTTTGGAAACCCTGGTCTATGGGCTCCCTAAGAGGTCTCAGACAACTCTAACAGGCTGTGATTTTTTTATATGCTTAAATGTGTCTATTACGTTAGCCTCCAGGAACCCATCACCCAGGTCCCACAATTAGCACCTGCGGCCAGTCTTGTTGCATTAAGGTTCCCCCCACCCATTTCCTCCTCTTCCTGTATTTCTTTCAAAGCAAACCCAAGACATCATGTCTGTAAATAATTCAGTTTGTGTGTCTAAAAGATAAGGACTCATTTGAAATACTTAACTACCATGTCATCATCACACTTTTAAATAGTTAATCAAAATTCATATTTCCAGTGGCTTATTTATAGTTTTTTAAACATACAGTTTAACATCCAGGTCAGAGTTGGCCTACACACTGCGGCAGGTTGGCCTGCCTCTTCAGTCTGTCCTTGCCTTGTTCTGTGACTCCAAAGTGGCCAGGGACGGTCATGGCCCATCTGCGTGGGCTTCTCTGGGGCAGCAGAGACAGTCCCAGGAATCTGGAGGGACACCTGTCTTGCCCTAAGCCCTTTTTAAAACCCAGGGAAGAGAAGGCAAGGGTGAAGAGGCTGGGCTGAGGCTCAGTGCTGGGGTTTCCCACCAGGAAGCTGCAACTGCTGCTTTGTGGGGGGGGGGGGGCGGGGAGGAGGGACGGGGTCTTGCTCACACCCCAGGAGAGGGGGGCACCTCACAGGTGATGAGAAGGACCCAGAGGTGATGGGTATCTACTGAGGGCGCTGCCCCAGGGACAGGATCCTGCGGCCTCACCCTCTGGTCACACTGACCGCTAACTGCAAACACCTCTCCTGGCATCTGCTGAGACGCAGGATTGTGCCGGAGGCTGGAACTGCCCAGGAAGCAGCCTCTGCCTCCAGCGCTCAGCACCGTGGGGAGCTAGATATATTTGACCGCCCCACGTCAATGTGCTGATCTGCAAAATGGAAATAATAGCGCCTTCTCCACTGGCCCAGCAGGTTCTCTGAGTGCCCCTTGTTCCCAGTGGGGGTTTATGACTAGGGAAAGGGACAATGTGTACCTATAAAAGAGGTGCATGGGGGAGGGCTGGGGTCTAACCCAGGGGAATGTCCACAGAAGCCCTTAGAGTCCTCAAGTCTGGCTGGGCAGCCTTAAGCAGGTAACACTATTGGTGTTACCTCAGCGCCTTCCCTGGGGCCCTAGTGTTTTGGAAATTATGAAGCTCAGGAAATGCAGAGTGGGGAGCTCTTGCCCTCCTATGAACTTCAGACAGAAGAGAACATGTAGGTTTGCACCACCACCTCATGAAGCAGGCGCTTCTGCTGTCCATGTACCAGAGAGTTGTCCAGGCCGAGGCCCCAACCTCAGGACCACAGAACTGTTGAGCAGATCACCCCTTGTTGTGGGGACTGTCGGTACATTGGGGATGTTGAGGGGCGCAAACACATGTGAGTGTGCCCTCCTGTTGACTCTGCCCTTCTGACTGGCACCTCTCATCTGTTTTCACTTCCAGAATGTTCCCAGGGTGCCAACCCTTCTTACTTCAGTGCGCCTTTAAAAAGTTTTCTTAAAACAACTTCAAGAACCCCTTTGGATACATTTAATAAATGCAAAAATATGATAATTATGCCCAGGGTAAGCACACTTGCCCTTGATTGATACAGGTCCAGATCTGGGGAGGGGAGGGAAGGAAGGGGAGGGGAGGGGAGAGGGGAGGAGGGGGAAGAGGGGGGAGGGGAGGGGGAAGAAGGCCACCTGAGTTGGCTACCCTTGCTGTCATTGCCAATCTCTGTCCGGTGGCTGTCTCCACCTGTCCCTTTTGTCTACCACTGGGATAAAAGGGAAAAATTGGCCTTAGAACATCATTTCCCTCTTGGGAAATGGTCTCTTGGCTAGACGGAGGTCACCTCTCCATGGTACCCTGGAAAATATCTGGTGTGGGGAGCAGGGGACATGGGGCTGGAATCCTGCCTGTGCCAGCGCCAGCCGTGTGACCTTGGGCATGGTATCAACCTCTGAGCTCAGCTTCTCGTCTGCAAAGTAAGGCTATTAATACTCTCCTTTGCGGGGTTGTTAGAAGGATTAAATGAGAAAGTGTCTGTGAAGGAGCTGTGCAGTATAAACTGCCATACACATCCTCATCAGGATCGTTTTGTCTGTTGTTTCGAATGGATAATATCAAGCCCCCTATCCAAGGAGAGCCTCAGCCTGTCCCCACCCCACCTTCAACTCTGCCGAGCCTCACCCAGTCACTGCACCCCCATCACCTGTCCCCAGAAGACCAGTCCCTCCCCTGCCCCATGGACTGTGTCTCCAAGGAACCCTCCTGCCTTGAAAACCTTCCTTTCTCTTTTTCATGTGTCCACACTCATTTTCTCTATACTCAACTCCCAACTCACCTCTGTGAAAGCTCTTTCCTTAACTAAGGGGGTGAGTCAAGGCCAGTTTGCCCTCTCCCCCCAGCTGAGCTGCCTATTGTGATC
>NW_023605055.1:0-28727 GCF_014898055.3 Talpa occidentalis
CTAGAGACAGCCACACTCCGTGTTTGTGTGAAGACAGCATTTGTGGGGGAATAGATAGAAATAGTAGAAAAATAATTGTGAATTGACTTATAGTTGCACACACACTAATGATAAAGGACTGATCACAAAAATCTACAAAGAGCTGATGAGACTCAACAACAACAAAGAAAATAATCCAGTCAAAAAATGGGCAGAAGAGCTAAAAAGAAACTTCTCTGAAGAGGAAATGCAAATGGCCAACAGGCATATGAAAAATGTTCAACATCACTTGTCATCAGGGAAATGCAAATCAAAACTACCATGAGATACCATCTCACACCAGTGAGAATGGCACATATTAAAAAACTAGCAACAACAAATGTTGGCGAGGGTGTGGAGAAAAAGGAACTCTCCTGCACTGCTGGTGGGAGTGCAAACTGGCCCAACCACTATGGAGAGCTGTGTGGAGATTTCTGGACCTACTAAACATAGAGCTTCCATAGGATCCAGCAATTCCACTCCTAGGTATTCACCCAAAGGACACAGAAACATCCATTCCAAAGAGCACCTGCACCCCTATGTTTATAGCAGCACTGTTTACAATAGCTAAGCTTTGGAAACAGCCCAAATGCCCAAAAAGAAATGACTGGATCAAGAAGATGTGGTCCATATACACCAGGGAATATTACTCAGCATTCAAAAAAGATAAACACATGCAATTTGCAGCAACATGGATGGCGCTGGAAGGGATCATGCTCAGCGAAATAAGCCAGAAAGAAAAAGAAAAATACCGGATGGTCTCACTCATAGCAGGAATCTAGAAAACTTAAATAAGGGACCAGGAAAATGAATAACTATAAGAAAGTGAAAATCAAAATCAACAAAAAACTATGAACCAGAGATACTCTATGGGGGGTAGGGGGCGGGGAGGGAGGGATTGGGGTCAAAATAAGGGGGTTGCAATTGTATGGGGAATATAAAATAAAATTTATTATAGAAAAAAAAATAAAACAGGTGGTGAACTATTTGGAGAAAAAAAAAAAAAAGAATTGCTTGGGAAAGTCCCCACATTGGCACTGGGGCCGTGTCGGAGACAACACCCTAGGACTTGCGTGGAGGTCTCCTGCGTTGCCCACGTTTGTCCCTGTAATTATATTTATCACAATTTTCAGAAGTTGCTGCTTTATTTGTTGTGTCCTCTGGGGATTAGCAACTCCTTCAAAGCACCAAATTTAGCAAACAGTAGATAAGGAAAAAATTACTGAATAAAGTATTATTGTTGCTCTGATTTTTCAAAAGGAAATAATACATCTTTTACCCACTCTGCCATCAGTATGACAGGAAAAGTAATTTCTGTCGAAGGTTTTGGGGAGCTGGAAATGTTGTCTACCCTTAGTTACTAAGACTGGGAAGTCAAGGAAACACAAAATTTATTAGAAGACCTGGCTCACAGAGTGCAGTGGGGGGACTGGACCTCGTGCACAAACATGAAACCTTCTAGATACTCCGTAACATTGCCCCCCCCTCCTGAATATAAGAAAAAGAATGTGTATTATAATATAAGAATACAAGAATAATAATGTGTATAAGAATAATAATGTGTATGACTCTTTTGCTTACTGAAATCTGGCTTTTCCTGAGGTCTACATGATGGATAATGGCCACCACACTCCCAAATTTCTCATGCAACAAATCCAGCCACCCAGAGGATCGTCCAGAATCCCAAGGAAGAGACTCCTTGACCACTGTGGTGTCCAGTGTCTGTCCCTCGCCAGAGAAGCAGACTCACAACCACACACAACGCCTTCCCAGCAACCAGGCGTGCTGCAGGATCCATGGGAGACACAAGCCGGCTGCACGGGAGTGAGAAGGTGCGAGTCGCAGGTTAACACGCGCTGTGTGTTTCCTAATAGCCCCAAAGTGTGTCCAGATGAGGGTGGGCTTGGCTCAAGGTGAGGAAAATAAATGAAAAGACAGACAGAAAATGTCAACTTTAGGTAAATGGGATAGAAAGAGAGCAAACGCGGCTCCTTTGACTTAATAGTTTCTTGTCAGATGTTTATTATTTGAGTGGTGCCGGCCGTTGTGTGCTACACGGCGACGCGCACCTGGAGCATCTTCTTTTAAAGAAAGGGGCTCAAACACGGTACAAAAATGAAAAACAATGTAAAAAATATATAAATAAAAGAATTTTAAAGGAAAGGAAAGGGCCCTGGACGAGTAGAAAGTTATTCTACTACATTTCTTTCATTTAAATTTAATTACGGTTCGGAGAGAAAAGGAACTAACGTGCCGGCTGATAAGCAGGATTGGCTGGACAGCAATTTTCTTTCTTTTGTTGTATTGATCCAACTCTGAAAACTCATCCGCTCATAGTCTAGGAGGAGGCCCAGAGGTGGAAAGCTTCACCGCGTACATTTAAGAAAAGAAAAGGGACATTGGGAGGCCAGGGCTCGTGAGTAGGATCAGCATTTCTGGTTGCATCTTAGATCAGCTTCGCTCCGAACGTGCAGGCGTCCCGGGAGGCCCTGGGCTCTCGCCGCTTCTGGGCAAATGCCGGAGCCTGAACCGGGCCCTGGCTTGGAAGCACCTGCGGGAGGTCCAGTACTGGCCAGGCTGATGACCCTTTGGTTGAAAAGGGGGGTAAAAAGGGCATCGAGAATCACTTTCTTCTCTCAGCAGTGTGACCACTGGGGACAGCATGACCACCTGGGAAAATTACAATCGCAAAACAACTCCCCGTCCACAGCTGGCGGCAGGGACCAGACAGGGCCAGGCAAGCAGGGCGGCCTGCACGGCCAGGCTCCCGGGAGCAAACAGGTCGCCGTGACTGTCGCTCACAGGGGGTCCACTGGGGACGTGGCGCACCGCGGTGCCCTGGATGAAAGCCCATCAACTGTCTTGGAGGCCCCAGCCTGCTCCCCTCACAGACGCCCTCAGGAGAAGGCAGCCTTCCTGTGGGGAGACAGAATTAAGATTCCAAGGGCCGGTTCCCAGACAAGAGAAAAGGCGGGTTTGCCAAGCGACTCACCTGCTACTGCCATTAGTTAGCGCCTGGCCCTGCAGTGGCCCCCCGAGTGAGTGAGTCGCCCCCAGTTCTGCAGGGCAGCTGCTCTGAGGTGCCCCGGAGGCATCAGGCGGGTTGGCGAGGATCCCCCAGGGGTGGACCAAGAGTTTCATTTTCTTTTTATTCCTTTCTTCGCCATTCTGCTAATCACCCGGGCTCATCACTCGGGGAATCTGAAAGAAGCACTTAGTAGAAATAAATTCTCCAAAGTGAAAATTATATGGAAAGTCAAGGACAGCTCATCAGAAACCGTCATCAGCCGCAGAGGAATCAGAAAGCCAGTGGGGGCGGGGGAAAATCCCGCAGTTGGTGGAGACTCAGAGTCGGATCAAGCATCTTAAGGAGGTTCTGGCCCTACCCACCTGGCAGCTGGGGCTTCTGGACACTTCTGACTCTTCTGAGTTTAATGGCGTGTGTTTGGAGCAAGAGGGAGAAACAGCTTCAGTGCCTGGAGCGGTGAGGAAGAGCTGCCCCGGCAGCCCACAGTGTGTGTCCTCCGCCGCCTCCCAGGCCTGGGCCTCCTGCGCCATCCAGTGTAATTCTGCTGCTTCCAGAGAAGTATTCTCCTACGACGTGGCCACTAGGAGCCAGCCAACCCCGCGCTTCATCTGCTGCTCACCTGAGGAGGCTGCAGTCGCCTTTGACTCTGAAGAAAAAGTTGGCTGTGGTGGTGGGCTCATGTGTCGATCACCACAGAAAGTTCCAGAAGGATTTTCAAGGGTCAGCAGCAGTCTGGGACATTTCCCCTTGTGCACTAATCGAGTTTGTTTGGGGGAATCTCAGTGGCTGGTACCTGCTCTTGTTAATGGTGGCCTTGTCTCAGAAGTAGGCTGTATTAGCCGGACTCGCGGGCGGAGGAGCTGAGAGGCTGCGGCCAGAGGGGTTCTGGGGGCAGGTGGCCGGGCTGGGCTTGACGGCAAGTCACCTGTCCTCGTGTCCAAAATCTCGCCCCTAGACTGCACGAGAAAGTGCGAGACAAAGACTCGGGGCTCCTAATATGTCCAGTGGACGACGCCAAATTCGGAGGCGCTGACCGCATTCCTAGAATTTGTAATATCGGTGAAAGGCAAGCATGAATAAAGCTTGTGGGGAAAGAAGACAGGTTTTAAATCACAGAATTCTTAATAAAAGCTACTGACCATAAACCCAAGGTGGGGGATATGTGTGTGTCCGTGTATTTATATTTGATATACATATACACACACTTAAATTCTTGATATACACTAGGCATGCACGACATGCCATATAATTATATAAATATATGAATACATATCTAATACACGTATATCAGGCATTAAATATACACGAGATCAAATACATGTTACATGTGATTACATGACAAGTGGACCTTCTTGCAGCTTTCTGTGCTTTTCACTCATGACACTCACCGGAGCTGCAATTTGACCTTCATCTTGTCTAGTCATTTGACTGGAAGCACCTTCCTTGAAATACCACAGGCATTGGGGGTGCCTCTTTGCTCCCAGACACCGAGTCCCCAGGGGTCCCTACATGTTATTCGCTTGAGGGAAGGAGGGATAAGGAGGCACAGCAGAGAGTCTAACACCTGCCCTCTCTGAGTGTATTTCCAACAGCGCTAGCTCATGTCAAACACTAACTTATGTTTTCCCTACTTTTCACGAATTATTTATCACGTGGAACAAGCCATCCTGCTATACTTGGAAATTTCATGCCTTTTCAGGAAAAGAGCTGCAAGTAGCCCTTTCTGTCCCTGCACCCCATCTTCACAGCTGCCCGCCAGGTCACACTCGGGCTGAGCTCCCAACTCCACCACATCCTTATCTGCCAGCAGGGTTCCAGGAGAACCTGTCTCCACGCGGTCGTGAGGGAGTGAGCAGAGTGAGACCAAGTCGTCCCTGTTCTGTCCCCTGCCTGCTAACCGGTGCTCAGGGTGCCAGGAATCAGTGCAAGGTATGGCCATGGCTTCTGCATCCGCTGGCTTCTGCCTATTTCCGCTGGCTGTGTACCTCGGGAATGACAAACAATACACCGACTAACTTGACTTTCTTAGCCATCTGTCTGTTGGCTAAATAACTACCTCTTGGATCGACCAGCTCATCACTTTGGCAGCTGGTGTTTGGGTGATTGACTGCACAGAACAACTTCTGGGTTGGGTCCAATATCTCCTGACCACAAAAAAATGAATTGCACAGGACTTTGCATAGACTTTCTATAAAGCAAAATAGATAAGACAAGCAAAATGAAGGAGGAAATAGATGAACTGTGCTCAGAGCAAAGCCTTTTAAGCCCCTTCGTGGCTGGATTTCATTCTCTCTCCCTTTTGCCTCTCCACCGTTGCTCTGCTTTTCTTCTTTTCTAACCTTCTTCTGTAATTTTTCTCAATAAGTTTCTAGCCTGACGCCCCATTCAACCCCTATTTAATCGAGACTTAGTGTGTGCAAGCTGAGGCCATCAGATGTGCCATCAGGGCTGAGGTGGACACTTGCTGTCTCAGTGGCTCGCAACCGGACCACATCCCCATGTCTGGAGACCCTTCCTCCTTATGAAGCAGACCCCCACATCCTACCACAAAAGCCAAAGTAGGCAATGCTCATTTTCCAGCTTCCCTTGCAGCTACGTCGCAAGCATGTGACCCAAACCCAGCAAATCAGACGCACCTGCCCCAGATGTTACTGTGAAGTCCCTAAGAGAGAACAAGAGCCTGGAAGAGCCGCTTCTAGGGATGGGGGCAGCAGGTGCCGATGTTTTGGGGCAGTAACCAGCCTCACACATCCAGATGGGGGTGGGAGGATCATGTGCAGCAGACTGAGGGGTCAGTGCCCAGCAGCCTCCATCATCCTGCCTTGGTGACCCAGGTCTATAAGCCCGAGATGACTCCCCAATCACCTCCAACCTAGCTCCCCACCCCTCTTAGATAGCCTGAGAACCACTGAGCACCCTGTAATAAATTCCTTCCCTGCTGAAACTAGGGTCAGCTTTGTTTGCTGGCAAGCAAGAGTGCAGGTGGACCCGGAGGCTAACCAGGCACTGTAGTGGGGTGCCAGCCGAAATAACCGTGAGGAGGTACAGTGGGTGCCCACACCTGTCTCCAGCGGGCAGCTGCTAGTAAGCCCGTACAACGTGAGCCTAGTCAGGCCAGACGTTCGATGTTTCCATAGAGAGACAAATGCAGATTTTGAGCTGAAACCCTCACTTTGGGATGTTAGCACCAAGTTCAAAAATGCCTGTGGGCCACTGAGCATGACCGAGCCTCGTCACATGAAGGGGACACAGAGCAAGGCCAGGCTCGGGGGTACGCACGGCAGGGCCAGCGGTCCCTGAGGCAGCTGACACAGGGCTGCTGGCCGCTCACCTGTCCCTCACCTATGTTTTCTATTTAACCTACGAGTTCACGGGGTTTCTGTGAAGTGCAGAGCTCAGATGGGAGATGGGACAGTTCCTACAAGAAGCCTCTCTTATAGGTGCCCTGAAATGTTTCTTTCAAGTAAAAAGTGAAGCAAGTCCCGAAGAAGAGGCACTGAAAAGCAAAAAGGTTGCAGACTGGTGGTTCTGGGGCTGCAGACTGCCCGGTCATGCTCAGAGGCCCACGGGCATTTTTGAACTTGAGAATAATGCCTGTGGATTGTTCTCCCTGTTTGACACGACAGCGTTTCCATAGCAATGTGAACTTGGGTTTGCACGCAGCCATTGTGATGGGACTTTGGCAGACTGTGCAAAATCATTAATTGCACGTGAGTCAGGAGCCTGGCACTGCTGGCACCGGCCTGCTGGACAGCAGCTTTTAGGAGCCTGAGCCTGGGGGCTTGGGCCGCGTCTTCGGCCCATGTGCCCCTGTGCTGGCCGTGCTCACCCTTCCCTCGAACACACGTGGCCTAGGGCCCTTCCCACGCCTGCCTGTGCCAGGCAACTGCCACTGGGGGTCCAGGCAGCAAGGATTCGCTCTTTGGTCAAAGATTTGGGAAATAAAGATGAGCTTCCTGGGCTGCTGTTGTTTGCAGTGTAATTGTCTTCACTAAGGGCTGTTTTTCCTGAGCTCATTTGGGCTGATGTCTCAGTTGCCCTCAAAGACCATCGTGGACCACACAGCCCCCTTGTGACCCATTCCCTGTGGTTTTCTCGGTTCCTTCATGATCTTCCTCCAAAGTCCCAGACCCACCTGTACGCCCGATCACCGGTGCTCAGGGGAGCCTGGCCTGGGGTCTGATGGTGGTGGGGGGCTCTGAGGCCACTCCTCTCATCCGTACCCCTTCCTCTCAGATCAAGAGGTAGTGTTGGGCACAGGCAAAGTGGGGTGGTCTGCTGTCCCACGATGCTGATACAACATTATTCCTGACGGCTCTGCTTGCAGAGCCCTTGCTAGTCGGGATTCGGTACCAGGAGTGCTTCTAGAGGAACAGAATTTTAAACATGAGTTTTCTGAATTGACCCTGGGGTTTCCAGGGTTGGTCCTCTCGTATGATTAGATGGAAGCACCATTTCCAGCAGCAGAGACCACGGTCGTGACCTGTTTACAGAGACAGAGAAATGTCTGCATTGGATGCTCCGAATCAACCACGCATCAGAAACCAGGAGTTCAGTGATTCCATATATACTTGGTGTAATTTTTGGAGCAACAACACTGGTTGGTTGCTTCTAATGTTTCTGGACAAAGTAGTAAAAGTTAAGGATGAGCTCAGGGACTCAAAAAGTATAACCAACTGATCACGCTGATTATCCTGCTAATAATTCCTTAATTACCACAATCAACGCGCTCACAATTAAATCTGATAGTGCTGATTGAACACTGATGTGAATGGTTGAGGCCCACTTATTTCATTGTAGCGGATCCATTCAGTCAACATTCACTATTAATTTAACAGCTACCAGGTGCCACACACCCTCCACACTCTCAGCTGCAAACAAAGTGATTCTCACACCCCTCCCCTGGCTAGAGGCCCATGGGGTTCCCGCTGCTTGGAGAGGAGATATGGCACCTCCACCCCATCGGCGTGGGTCCTGGCTCTCACCTAGCTCCCTGACCTGAGCCTAAATGCCACCAGCCCCCTGGGCCCGCAAGCGGCCACATCCCGCCCCACGCGGCGCTCCCCGTGCAGTAGTCTCTGCACGTAGAATGACGGCCTCCCCACCTCTTGGTTGAATGACATTTATTTTTCCAAGCGCAACCATCCCTTAGAACCATCATCGATGCCGGGAATGTTCTAGATCTGTACTGTCTAAGTAACTGCATGTGGCCAGTGAACCTGGAAATGTGACTAATGCACGGAAGAGCCGAACTTTAAATGTTATTTCACGTTAATGAATGAAGGGAGTCAAAGGGTGTAAACCTCAGTTATAGCCCTGGAGGTGTCGTGTGCAGACTGGTGGCTAGTTACGATCTATGAAAAACTACCAAGAGAGTAAATCTTAACTGCTGTCATGGCGAGAACAAGAATTATTACTATTTCACTTTAATGAATTTAGATTTAAATGACAGTATAGCTCTAAAATTTAGTTCAAATGTCAATCTTCGCTGCTCACTTTTAAGCCAATATACATGATAACTGGTACTTTTTAATCATAGGATTTATCACAGAAAGTCCATGTGTGATTAGTAGGTTGATCTCTTTATTGTCAATTTCTCCCTCTAGTCAGCAATTTTCATGATGTTTAGGGATGATCAGTTTTGTTCCAAATTGATCTCTAAGACCCAATGCCAGTGACCGGCACAGAGCAAACAATATCTGTGAATGAGTGAATGAATCAACCAATGAATGAGATTCAATGACTGTAAGCGCTCAGAAATCACTGCGTGTTGCCGAGCTTCATTTCTTCATCTAAAAAAGTCTACGGGTCCCTTCAAATTTAAGCACAGTATAGATGTCACCACTAAATAGGAGATGACAGAAATGTGGCCTATGTGGAAATTTCTAGGCATTACCTTAGACCATATTGTCTCCACAATGACTACACCTAATGCATTTCAGAAAATGACAGTAATTTATAGTGCAGAGACCAGTCTATGAAATTTTATCAGAATTCATTTCCACCACTTCATTAAGACATAAAATTTATACAATCCATATTTCGCTATTGAAACAATTCAGCGGGGTGACCATTTATATTTTGCTGGGATTGGAAAACTTTTCAGACTCGAAGTTGAAATCTGGAGCCTCAAAACATAAGAGACACTCAGGGTAATCACTCCACCTCTGATTTATGCAACCTAGCAACTAATAAAACGTGGATCAGGGAGATTTAATATCAATTTATAATTATCTTTTTCTTCTTATTACTTTTGGTAATAACTTTCGTGTCTTTCTCATCACACACTCCTCTTTCAGAACAAAGTAAACCAAAACTGCAGAAGGATCATTTGACCAGGCAGTCAAATAAATTGCATAAAAAGCAGACTGATGGGGTGGGGGGTGGTTTTACATTTTGATTGAAAAGTTTATCACTAATTTAAACTTGGCAAGGGTCTTGTATATAATATTTAGGTTAGTTGCCAATTCTCAAGATTCAGAATTTAAATAGAGCGAGTCCTCTAGACCTAGCTTAAAATCCATCCTTCGTGGGCCTCCCTGGTGGCTCAAGGGGTTAAGCACCGCACTATGAAGCAATCCGCAGCCTCCACAGCACAAGTTTGATCCCCGGCCAGCCAGGGTGCTACCCACATGGCGCAGCAGACCTTTCCTGTCTCGCCTGCTGATCCCCTCAGCAGTGTATTTCAGTCAGTCTGCCTGTTCTGTTCCCCACTCTGTCTCTGGTGAATCCTCTCTCATACAAACACCCTGCCCCCGCATCTCTGGCCTGTACCCCAGCTCTTACATGTATAAATAAATAAATCTTTAAAAAAAAATCCATCCTTCTTTCCACGTTGCCCTGGCCATGCTAATGGCCTCGCTTCCTTTTGCCAGGGCAGAGGCTTAATAAACAATCCATGGCACTGAGCTCACAAAGACAGCAGAGCACAGCAGTCAAAGGCACAGACCCTGGAAGAAGAGGCAAGTGTTAAACTTGACCTCACTACTTGTTTTTACACTCAAGTAACATTGCGCTGTAACCTCATGTGAGTGTCGGGTGTCCACCTTTGAAGACCAACATGCGCATCCACTGGTTTAAGTTCACCACTAAACCTCCAAATGCATCCTTCGGCTTTCCATTGCCCCGTGTCCCATCTACCCTCTCTTTTCCCCACTTTCCTATGTGACTGCTGATAGTTGGCTACAATCACAGCCAACTCCTCACACAATATCACCCTTGGGTGCGTGGAAACTGTGATGTGCGACGAAGCCTGGTCTGCAAATGACATCATGTCCTACAGCATCAGCCTGAATTGTTTTTTCTCGTCAATGTTATAACAAGATGACACTGAACAAAACAGCATGATTCCAGGATCTGCTCACCTATCTGCAGAGTTGGCTTGGGGGAGGGTGGGGTGAAACATATGAGGTGTTCATTGCCATTCATCAGTGTCAAAGGGCATCAGCCACTGGTCAGTGGAGAGGAGGGAACAGAAGCATAAGCCCCAGGGCCACTGTGAAGCTCATCGACGGTTCTGTCTATTTTTACAAAGTTTTGACTTGAGGAGCTTCACACAGTGTCTAGACTGTGATAAACTCGTTACCTGTATTGCTTCATTTAAGTCTCCTTAGCAAGCCTATGAGATTATTACTGTCATTTTAGAGAAAATTAGCTGTGGTCCAGAGAGATAAGTAGCAAGTCCAAGAGCAGACAGTCGGCGCGGGGCGCTGAGACTAGGGGCCACGTTGTCGGCTCTTGGTGTCTGCTGTGATCTAGTCCCTCAGGCCTACTGCTAGGAACTCAGAACTGGGAAACAGAGAATGAATCATTTGACAGTAAAAATATGAGCTGGGTGGTGTTATGGATGAGGGCTGGGGCTTCGGGGCGGCACATGGGGCCCAAATGTAAGAAGGCACCCACTCTCAGAAGCAAAGGTAGCTTCCTCCCTAAAATTGGTTTCTATAAGATCCCCCTGTATCTTTAAAATAAACTTGCTTTCCCATAAAATAACCCGATGGGTTTCTATCCCTTGGAACTAATTCTCCGAGTGTCTATAGGATGAGCTATACATAATTTGGAAGAAATAGTAGGAATTCAAACTTCCATGGCTTGGGAATGCAGCTCAAAGATTAAAACAGTGTGGTCACTTAATCTAAAGAGTCCTTTTAATTTAAATGGAACATGAGGTAGAGACTTAAAAAGGTACTTGAAACCTAAGGATCTGATTAAATATTAAGATAAACTCGAAATTAACTCAAGCAATTTAAGAGCTTTATTTCATCAAAAGCAAGACTCAAATAGCATATGTACAGTTTATTTCTAAAGGTCATATAATCAAGATTTGTGGATGGCAGAAAATCTACACTTCATGAGACTGTCTGGCCATCTGTCTACATGTAGTAGTTTATGGAATTATATAGAGAACAAGATATTTCATCTCTGTTTCACCTTCACTCCCTGTTGCCTCAGCTCTATCTTAAGACACCTGTTGACCCACTTAGGGTGGCTGTGCAGAACCACCTCAAATCTCAGTGGCTTAATATACATATTCCTCACTGCTCATGCATCCAAGGGTCTGCGTGGAAGTGGTCTGGCCTCTGCCAGACTTCTGAGACCAGTCAAACTTTAGGGGGTGGTCTAATTGTCTGTACATTTTGCAGCCGGAGCTTGGACTGGCACATGGTCATGGCTTCTGGCATACGGTCATGTTCATCACATTCCATTAGCCAAAGCAAGTCACACAGCGAGCTCTGATTCAGAGTGGAAAAATAGGTTCCTCTCCACGATGTGAGGAGCTTCAAAGTGACAATACCAAAAAAAGGTGTGGCTATGAAAAGAGACATCCATCACAACAATAAAACGAATGCTCATCCTGTCCAATCATTCCAGTATGTGACCACGAATAATTCAACGACTCTGTCTGGTCCTTATCTCAATTTATAAAGTAGGTAATAATATTAACCCTATCTCAATGCTGTAGGGATTAAGCGAGGCAACACGTTACGCGTATATTACAATACCTAGAACACACTCCACCAATTTTAGCTATTATTTCCTATTGATATTATTGGTAAATTTCCTCATGCAGAAGTTAGAACTCTACGATCCAAGCGTGGGGCAGGATGGGCGAAGAGGAGATTGCAGTGTCCCAGAAGAGGGGAATAAGTGCCTTTCCACTAAATTCCACCAAGCCAGATGCTCTCTGGCCTGAGCAATTTTTGATAAGTAGATGATTTAATGACTTATTTTGTGCCAAAATGGAAACTTCATAGTCACCCACAATAAGAAAAACAGAGTTCACAGAGCAGCCATCAAAATGTCAAAAGAAAAAAAAAAAAAAAAAAAGGCTGGCAGGATCTGAAAAGAAATGCATAGCTTTCGTGTTTGGCTCTATTTCCAATTTTTATTGGTATTCTACATTAGTGCAGAAAGAAGGAAATCTAATTTAAATTTACAACTTGTAGAGCTAGGTTATTCACAGGGCACTTTTCCTATATTTTTCTTTCAAAAAATATTCTAAATGAAAAGAAATTCCTTTATCTTAATTGAGAACAACAGAGATGAGATTATGGGCAAAAGCTGACTGATTTTCAAATGTAGAGTTTTATCCTAATAAGGATTTTCTTCATCAAATTCACAGCACTTTGGTCTTTGAGTATCTTTGCTGAATAATTTCCTTATCCTCCACCATTATATTAGCCTTTACTCAAATCCTATCCTTTTCATGATAATTAGTTGAAGTAAAGTAAAACTTAAAGTGAAAAGATATGCAGGTAGGCCAGAAAACTCACTTGAACATAGCCTAAAATTAAATGTGGTAAAATATGATTTTCTGCTATGAACAAGTTACCCCCATACAGAAGTATGTGTTCAATGTCTATTAGTGCAATTAGAAATAAAATGAAAATGAGTAAAGGTCTTAAAGAGACCAAGAAGGCTGTCATCAAAGGTAGGCTGGAAGGTCAGCCTCACTGCAGAAGGCATGGTTCTGTTCAGGTGAGCCTGGGGACCTCACACACTGGCTCAGCCATGGCCCTCGGTGCAACAGACAACACTTGATTGTTCGGGCTACAGGCCAGCTTCCTTGACTATGAGACCTACTGCAGTTAAACACAAGTAATCTACCTGCTCTCTGTTTTGATAAGGGAATTCTAGCAGTGGAGGTCCCAGAATAAAAGGGGTCTTTCACCTGTGTGTAGCTTTTTTCTTGTTGCCATGTGAGTTTTTGAGTTCAGGTAGCCAAATGAGAAACCAAGCCGTTTGCAGATCACAATGCTCCCACTCATGTGAGAGAATCTTAAAGGGTAGATAGAGACTCAAAATGCTCCTATCCTAAAATACCCAAACTGCTTCCCAGAGCCCAGAGTCTCCTGGCACAAGCAGCAGGAACAGAGATGGGGTCCCCTGGGAAGTGTTAAGAGGACCCCTATTCTCAGACAGAGTTGATGAAGCCAATAGATAAGTGGACATAACTGGTTCCATTTTAACCTTCTTCTGTACTTTTTGGGAAACAACAACATGATCTACTTATGTCATCATTACCATCAGCATCACTGATGTGTCATTTCAAGAGAAGAATTAAGAAAGTTTGAAAGGGAGAGAAAAATCTAAGAATGTTTATAATGAGAAAATTATATGTTGAAGAGGAAGGTAGTAATTCTCAAGAGCTTTATAAGAAAATTCTTAAAATAGCAGCAATTTTTTCGTTAATAGCATTGGAAATAAGAGAGCAGCGGTGTTTTGAGGAGCATGATATTTTTGTGCTGGCAGTAAGTTGCTAAGATAACCAGGAAATTGCAGACTTTAGAAGTTAGGTTCGTTGGGAAAATGTTCCTCTCCCTAGGGAGAAAGATTGGTCTGAACTTTTAAAAAAAAACTGAAAGAAGTCAAGATAAACCATGCTTAGTACCGGTTCAGATTTTTTTAAATATTTGAATTTACATAGATTTCTTCACAGGAAGGGAGGCACTTACGGGCCGCTGCACATCAAACTCTGGCTCCATCTCTTGTGGGCTCTGAGACAGGAGACAACGCCTGTTCGCTCTCGCAGACTCAGCCTCTTCATCTATAACATGGAGATAACACTGGGATTAATCCTAGGGTGGGTGGAAAGAATAGAAAAAGCACCTGTAGCAGTGCCTGCCAGATAGTTCACGGTTAAAAACACTGTTCTCTTTTGAATTGAAGTAACACTGCGCTGTCACATTATCTAAGTGCCAGGAAACATCATGGAAAATGGACATGTGAACACAATGCATTAACTGTTCCACCAAGAGCTGGAGTCAAATCTATCCTTCACCATTCCATCCCCCCTTTTCCTGATTTACCCACCCCTTTCCTGTCCTTTCTTGTAATCCCTCGATCTTAAAGTGCGAAAGCTTATTTTTGTTTTACTTACTTTGTTGATTCCTGTTTTCTCTATGTACAGCACATGAGTGAAATCATACAGTGTTGGTGTGTCTTTGTCTGGCTTATTTCACTAAGCATCATAGCCAAGAGGTTCACCCACGCTGTTGCAAGCAGCAGGGTTTCTTCTTTTTTATAGCTGAATAGTATTCCATTGTGTATATAGAGAGCATTTTCTTTAGCCTTTCATCAACTGACCAACACTTAAGTTGTTTCCAGCTCTTGGCTGTTGTAAGTAGCTGCAATACATTTGGGGGTGCAGATAGCTCTCTAAATTAGTGTCAAAAGCACGATACATTATTCTTATTGCAGCAGTAATTCATCATCTCCACAAACCCTCTTCTACTCCACCATGTATGCTCTTTTCGGGTTTCAAAATTGTTCACATGGTGATTGTGTGACTGCAAAGACATGACGCTGATTTTTTAACACATGGCAAATCCATTGTCCTGCCAGCTCGCACGTGCTTGCTTTTTTCCCCACTTGGCCACAGACAAAGGCCGCACACTTACTGCAAATGGCGGGACCAATTGTCAAATCATTTTTGAAATTTCTCTCTGGGAATTATTTTCAGTTCAGTTTAACCATTCACCCAGGAAAACCTCTAATGGTTTATATACATCCCTTGTTTTTGACCAAAACAACCACACTCAGCTTGTTATCTCGATCCTTTACTTAACTAATGTCTAATTGAACATTTAGTAAGCATGAAGAGTCGGCTCACTGTGTAGGATTGGAGTAAAGTAGACAGGCTCCTGACATGTTGGTGCTTTCAACAATCCACAAGTAATAGAACAAACACAGCAGACAAATATGTAATTACACATTGTGACAAATGCAGCAGAGAAAATAAGCATGACATAGCAGCAGAGAATAATTGAAGGGACACTCCTATTTAGATCACAGCACATGATAATCTCTTCAGTGCACAGGGAAGGGCCGCGGAGTGACAAACTTGGACTTACATTTCAAACAGGCGCGCAGGCTGTTCTGGAGAAAAATGAAAAAAGCATAAAAGTGCACATGAGCAAGCCAGTAAGGAGCCTATTAGGGATATTTAGGCAAGAAAATGATGGGAACTTGGAGGAGAAGGGCCCCAGTGTAATCTTAGGAAGACGTGTGTATATTTGAGGTACATTTTTGAAGCAGAAAAGGCAGAATTGGAGGCTAAGGAATGGAAGAGAAAGCATAAGGGGTGACTCCCAGGCAGAGATGCACACGTGAAGACCCCCCAGAGCTCAGGCTGCAGGACCCTCCTCACAGACACCCTTTCTGGGTTGCAGTGGGGGGCCTTTGCAATCAATTCATGGCGTCAGGGCGTTGTTGATATTTGCAAAAGAAAAATATTTGTGTCTGCCTCTTCAAATAGGGAGTCCTTGGATTCCTCGAGTCCTCCATCTCCCTGCTCCCAACTTTGACCCTCCCTTCTTTCACGGGAGGGTGAGGGTCCCATTTGCAAGTGTAGGTGTGGGGTGCCTGCCAGGCATTCAGGTCACTGAGAAGAACCTAAATGACTTCCAGATCTTTCCAAACATCAAACCCACTTTCAAAGAAAAAAAAAATCTGTTGACAACATTCGGCTTCTAAATTAGTGGTTCTTGATATTTTTGATAATTTAGGACACATCCCGGAAAATGCAAACACAGTTTCACTCGCCGGAAACCAAGGGCTCCTCCCGTCCCTACCTGCAGTCATCACATTGTGGGACAGATCGTCTATTTTCCCCAAGATTATCCTGATAGCCATATTTTTTTGAAAGTATGAATTGTGGAGCATTTGTTAAAATTCAGCCATCTTGCTTCATAATCCCATCTTATTCCCACAATGCCAGTGCATTTGAAGACAGTAGAAATGGTGTGGTTTCTATGCTGAAACCTTCTGAGAATGTGGATTTTCAAAGCACATTTCTCATCTTTTGCATATTCCCAGGCTATGCCGTTTTAAAGAGCTGAATGTATTTCCTAGTTTCTATAGCGTGTACTGGTTTTTTTTTTTTTTTTAAGAGCATCAGCCGATCACTGGAGAAATTCATGAATACTAAATATTGCTCTGCAGAATGGCTTTTGCTGGCTCCCTCATCTGGTGTCACTCAGACATCCTTTTGTTTATTCACTGAGTCATATTACAATGCTTCTGACTTTTCTTCTCAATTCCACGATAAACCTGAAATTGGGAGGTATTGAAAAGTGCTCCTCCCCCATTTCGCTTGTAGGAAAACACAAAAGTTATTTATTAAATCACCAAACCATCAATACAAATTCTGTTAGGACCTAAATTCAGTGTCCTGTGATGATCACAGTTTCCACAAGATTTGCCTCTCCAGAAACCGCAGGGCACCCATGAGACCAAGAGAGCTGCGTGGGCTTCCATCCCCTCGGCAGGACCCCACCCGCCCGTCACCTCCACTAGACCATCAGCTCCTTACGGACAAAGGTGGCCACGAACCTACTCTGTGACCACACACGTCGCACATGGTAAATATGAACACAGTAGGACTGAATGGTGACGTTGGTTTGGCTAGTTGACGCCTTGAATTGCTGCATCTGGAGTCTTCCCATCTTGTCTGCTTGTTCAGCTCCATACCTGCTACCCAGCAAGAATGTGACCAGGCACGTGCCACAGATAATCTCATTGGATTGCTCACGAGAATCCCGTTCGTGACACTGTCCCCATTTTGCTGATGAGAAAGACTAAGACTTTGAGGACTTCAGTAACTGCCTCCGAAAGGTTTGCCTGCCTGCTAAGCTCATCCTCTTTTCACTACCCCACGCTGACAATGTGGCTTGCTCTGTGGCTGCTGATCTGGCCGCCTTAAAGTCCATGAGACACCCTGAGCACCATCCTACCTCAGGACCTTTGCACTTGCTCTTCCCTGCCCCTGAAAGCCGACTTCCACTCCCCCACTCTCTCGATACGCACTTCTTCGTCATACCCGTTCCAAATGCCTTCTCTCGGAGCAGCTATGCGGAGCTCTCCACCCCAAACCTCTTCTTCTTCCCTCTTGCCACTCCCTACTCATCGCCCTGCTTGGGGTTGAATTATAGTATCTATCACTACCTATCGCTCTTACCATTTGTTGTGAGTTCAACTGATTTCCTAAAATTTTAGATTTCAATACATTTATAGACCAGCATCAGATGACTTTATTTTGTAGCTATTGGTTTTTTTCTCCATTTGTTTTATGTTTGTGAGTGACACTGTATCATGGCCCAGCTGATGTGGTCTCTGCAGATGACAGAAGGTGCCCATGGGAAGCGCGGGTTGCATCTCACTGTGCTCTTTTTGCTTGGTGGATATTTAAGCTTTTCTGCTTGTTCCTTCATTGCTATCAGCACCATTTTCCATCCCATACATACAAAGTTAACTAAAAATTAATCCACAAAAATATTAAAATGTGATATGTTTCCTAAGCCTTGTTTCATTTATCATCTTTATGTTCCTGCCAGTAAATTTTTCTGGCATTTGCTTTAACTTTGCATTCAATGAGGATTGATGGCGTGTAGGAGGATGAGTCTGACTGTGATCACAATTTCACAAAGGGATGTAATTAACAACAAAAACAGCAATGAGGACGATCGCTGGCATTTATGAGTAGACCCTCCGCGCAAGGCGCGTTCTCTGCTCTTGCTAAGTGTTTTTCTGTGACCCATACAGTCACCATCCCCTATAAATGCTCTTATTCCCACATTGAGGGGAAAGAATCGAAGCTCAAGAGTTGGAAAACTGGTGGATCAGTAAATGCAGGAGGCGGGATTTAAAAGCAGGCTGTCCGACCTAAACTATTCTCAGCTGCTCTGTAATGACAGCCGGTGTGTTGGGGGGGAGGTGTCTGCTACCATTATCTGCCCCTCCCCCCCATGCAGTCTAGTCAGCATTCAGGAATTCACAAGTGTGGACAGAGTGAAGCAGAAAAACACCAGATTACAAGTGATGTTGAACATTTTTTCATATGCCTGTTGGCCATTTGCATTTCCTCTTCAGAGAAGTTTCTTTTTAGCTCTTCTGCCCATTTTTTGACAGGATTATTTTCTTTGCTGTTGTTGAGTCTCATCAGCTCTTTGCAGATTTTTGTGATCAGCCCTTTTGTTGTGTGCAAAACACATTTTGTTGTGTGCAAAAATGTTCTCCCAGTCGGTGGGGCAGAAAAACCCCAACTCGGTGTGGCCCTGTGAGCTGGGTCCCAAGGTTTAATATTAATTTTGTGCTTCTCTAAAAAGTTATATATTTCATAAAGTCTTTTGCTCTCCCCATCAGCCCTAAGAGGCAGTTGGTATTATTATGCTCAGATTACTTTTAGGGAGACAGCAGAGAGGAAAACAGGTCACTTGTCCAAGCTCCCCCAGCTGGGAAGGGGGAGTGAGGAGTCAAACCTGGGGAGCTTGGTCCCAAATCCACCTTCTTCTCACTGCCGCCCCTCATCCTTAAGAGACTGAAGTTTCTGGTTAAGACGCAGTGCTTCGTGGAGACTTTCTATTTAGCTTTTTTCCTTTTTCCATCTAAAAAGCTCAAGGGATCCACTGCAGGGAGATTGTAAGCCATGAATACTCTTTAAAACTTACAGCAGTAAAAAATAATAGGGGAGCAGAAAGGAGAAATGGTTCCCATAAATCAAGGGATTTTTTTTCCCCTTCTTCTGAGTGTTGCCAATTGGCATGGAGTTTTCCAAACAAGTCTTTGTATTTGTGGGGGATTTAGATCCAATCAATAGCCTCAAATTTCACATTATTAAAGTAATTCTGAACCTGTCAAGAATCCTGACCCATAAACCAGTTCCCTATGTTGGGACTGGATCAGTCACAAAACAGCCAAAAATCTCATTTTTCAATCCACTTCATCAACTGGTCAGTAATTGACAAGCACCCCCTAGAGTAACTCATTTGTGAAAACAATTAGAAGAGAAGACTTCTGGGGGCCAAGAAGTGTTGGTCCCAGGGTTGAACCATCAGACCATGTCTTTAAACATGTTTTTAAGCACAGCCTGTTGCCATTTGAAAATAATTGCAAAGGGTCAACCAACTCCACATCGTGGTGAAAAGCAAGACTGAAATACTCTCCACCAAGGCCATTTATTGTGCCTCTTTGTAGGTATTTTGACACAGAGTTGGAAGTTCAGGTAGCAAAGTACCTTATAAACTGAGTGTGCATGGAAATGGGGGTGGGGGAGAGGGGCTTGTTAAAATACAAATTGTAATTCCTCACAAACTCCCAGGTGATGGACTGCATCTTAAAGATAAGCTTTACGTCACCAAAAAGTCACAGGCGTTGAAATCAGGTCGACGTGGGCTTGAACCCTACTTGTTGGCTGTATGAACCTTGAACAAACCTGAATCCCTCTGAGCCTCTGTTTCCTTGCTTGTCACGTGGCACTGGATAAGACAGAAGCTAGAAGATTGTCGTGCAGTGTCTGGGAAAAGGGAGATATTTGATAAATAGAAGCCATCCAATGATACTGTATGTTATTGTGCTAATATGACTCTTTGTAACTCACTCTAAGAAGATGGAGGCAAAATGGGTAAAGATGCTAGAGGAAGCCCCGGGGGTGGGGTATGGGGTCCCCAAAGCCATCACCTGCGCCTGTTACGGCTTGAGTATTTCATGTCCATCAGTCGATGGCTGAAAGAGTAAATAGTCTCAGGTCATCGTTACCTTGACCGTAGAGCAGGTGTTAAGAAGGAAACTGAGGCTCAGAGGTGGTAACTCGCCCTACGTGTTATGGCTCACAAGTGACAAATGTCTAGTGGACAAACCATCTCGATCGCTCTGCAACAATGGAAGTGCCCCATCAATGATGCGTCCATGCACATAGATTTACAGTGAAAGCCTCAGCATTAGGGTGTGTTTGGGAGGAATCTGGATATATACTGAGTGCCCCATTTATTCTGTAAAATGCTCGATGCTCTAGAAGTTAGATATTCACAGCACTTTACCTGCCTCTCTTTACCTATTATGTGGAACCATCTTCATGGAATCATTCCACTTTTTGTGTTAAACTGCTTTCCACATTTCCTCTAGACCCTGCCTGTGTAATCCTGAGTACTTCATTCGGTGACTTTTGAAGCAGGGTATAGATGAGAGACCCTAGCAAATGAAACCTGGTTCTCTGATTGTGTAACTCAGCGCTCTTTTTGACACAAGTGACAGAAATCCAATTCAAACTAGTTTAAGAAAAGAAAAGGTATTTATTGACTCACCTCCCTGAGAATTCTGGGGTGATGGCGGGCTTCAGGAACAGGTAGACCTAGGGGTTCAAACAGTGTCATCAAGACCTAGCCACTCCATCCCTCAGTCCTGCTTCCCTTTGCATTGATTTAATTCCCAAGTGTCTTGCATTGGTGGTAAATGGCCCTTAGGAACTCAATGCTGACATTTCCATCAAAACAGTGATTTTGTTTTTGGTAATTTCAGAAGATGAGCTTTTTTCCAGTGGACACATAGCAATCCTTGAACCAACCAACATGGCCAAGAGAATGAAATATGCAGTTTGGCGAGGAATTCATCACGTGATCACCCCTAAGGAGTGGGGAGTGGCGTCACCCAGAGGTCGGCAAAGATGCTGTTGTCAAAATAAGGATAAACGAATGCAGGGAAAATAAAAACAACCAAAAAGCTGCCACAAGTGCTAGAGGGTCTCACAGAAAGCCAAGAAATCACAAGTGGATTAGAGGAAGCTGCAGAGCTAAGGATTTAGAGCTGCGTTGATAGAGGATTTATCCACCTTTCCCAGTGACCTTCCAGTCCCATAATACAGACGCCACTGGGATGCACATAAAGGATTCTTACATACTGGGGCAGGGTTGATTATGACCGCCATACCTCTTGGTCCAAAGAGGTGAGTTAGTGAGGCAGATTTAAGGCGTGGTTCCACCATATCCCTGCAGCTCTTTGGGAGTTGGAGGATGATGGAAGTTCCCAAGTCAGTACAAAGAAGTTCATCTTTACCATCTATCTTGTAGGTGTCGCCAAGACCCCAAACAGCAATGACTTCCATCAATGAGGTACCCCCCCAAGCAGTCCAGTAGAATATCGGTGCTGACACTGATGTTCAAAACACTGGAAACACTTTTCTGACGGCCGTCAAATCAGGCCGGGAAAGAAGAAAATCAAAATGTGTGTGTGCGTGCGTGCGTGCGCATATAAACACACAGTTTTATAGAATCATCTAGTTAAATGCAGCGGACCACCCAGTGCTGAAGAGTTAAGACAAAGGCAGGGACAGAGAAATTATTATCACCAGCACAAATTCTGCTCTGGGCCTCAGGGATAGGGATACCGTGGAAATAGCAATCGTATTTGAGGCTATTTAACATGATTCACATATCAATGAAGGAGTTTCAGGTTGGGAGAATTTAATGACCTACAGAAAATTGCCAGCAAGTTAGGAAACTACATCGTGTTGATCCCTGCATCGGATTTCCACATCTCTGTCAGGTGCTCTCTCCACAACACACACACCAAAGGACTGATGAACTTAAAAAAATATTCAGGAATCTCAGCAGAGATTGAAAATTGTGTTCCAGGACCATGACTTTCAAAAGTTTAGCCTCTTCGCTTAGAGAAGTCAGCACTGCTGTTGACTGTAAGTGGTGGAAACCCCCATTCAAAATGGCTCAGTGTGAAAGTCTATTCATTACGTAACTATGGGAACCAGGGCGGGCTGCAGCGTGGTTATGCCCAGCACTCAAAGGACATCCTCAGAATGTGGTTTCTGTCTCCCTCTTAGCTCTGAATCCTATTGCATTGCCTCCATCCTCAGGCTTCATACTGGGGTCCCTAGTGCCATCACCCCCAGAATAAGGGCAGTAGGAAATAGACTCACTCACTGGTGTTTCCCTCACAAGTCTGACTCTTCCCAAACAGGCCAACATGGGCTCAGGTGGCTCTCCTGGACCTGTCCCTCTGCTGGGGGAGTTTGAGTTCCTGAGGGGTCTGTCTGGCCCACCGGATCTGCCACCACCATGAGGAACGGAGCTTCTTTTGTGGGGAAGAGCACATCCTCAAAGGGAATGCAAGATACTATTATCAGATACTGTTATCAGAAGAAAAGGCTTTCTGGGGCCTCCCTGGTGGCGCAAGGGGTTAAGCACCACACTATGAAGCAATCCGCAGCCTATGCAGCACGAGTTTGATCCCCGGCTAGCCAGGGAGCTACCCACATGGTGCAGCAGACCTCTCCTGTCTCCCCGCTGCTCCCCTCAGCAGTGGATTTCGGTCAGTCTGCCTGCTCTGTTACCCGCTCTGTCTCTCACCCCCTGTATCTCTGGCCTGTACCCCTGTTCTTGTATGCATAAATAAATAAATATTTTTTAAAAAGAAGAAGAAGAAAAGAAAATAAAAAATAATACCTATTAAAGAAGGGCTGGAGGCAATTAAAGTCTCTGTGAAGGTCAAAAGAAAATGGCTATTCACAGGTGGACAATGAAAGCAACTCACTTCTGACACTCCTCCTTCGTGTCATTTCCCTGCTTAGAATCTTATTCACTCCTAGCCCCTTTCAAAACCAGACCAAATACTTGACAATCAGAGCTCAACATTAGATTTTTCTTCAGAAAAAAAAGTGATTCTGAATTTCGTGAGTTTTCCTGCTTTAGACAACCCAACCCAACCCGTCAGAGGCCATTTTGACTTGCTAGAAATCAAGCAGGTGCTCAACATCAGAGCAGATCCCAAGCCCTCTGGGGGGCACAGTGAAGACAGTCACAAATGGAGAGTCCCCAAGCCATGCACACCCTGTGGATTCACAGAGTCTGTGAGAGGAACGTTCTAAAGATGTGGCAAAATCCAACCAAGCAAGCATTACTGCCCTTGTTACACACAAGATGGAAAATTGGACTTTCCTTCAATTGGACACACGTGTCCATGTTTTTTCAACAGCCATTGCTGTTGGATGTTAGGGCATCAGTCGGCAATTAATGAAACTCACAGTAGAACTTCAGAAAACTTTCATCTCTTTTGGAAGCCACGTCCCTTCAACTACTGGCCTCAGGTTCCCCGAATTCTCCCATCACTCTTGCTGCTAAAAATTAATAATATCCAGTCAAGTATTTTTATTTATTTGTTTTCACCCTCCACTCAACCATCTGTACCTATACTCCATCTGCCTCCCTCCCCAACCCGTTCCCTCTGGCAACCATGATTTTCCTTTTGCTGAGTTCAAGAATTATTCCCACTATTCTTTGCCTGTGAATATTTGGGGGGTATTTATTTTGCAGAGATGAGTGAAACCCTCTCATGTCTGTGTTTAATTTCTTGACTGATTTCACTCACCATCATCACCTTGCCGTCCATTCAGCCAAGTGTTTCTAAATGAACAGAAAATGTAATCAGAGACTCCCTTCTTTGGGACGCGATGCTTCTCTCAAAGAAAAAGAATTGTCGTGTGCTATGAATCATTCCTCCCAAGTTGAGGGAGAAGTGAGCACATGCCAGCTCCTCGAGTCCCAGGCCCCACAGCAGGGGTGCACACTTGCTGGATCAGGGGCCTGGGAGCACACAGTGGAGGTTCTGCAAGGCCCTTGGTGTCCCACACAATCACCCAGCTCTGCGGTGACCGTGCAAAGGCCCCCACAGACGCCATGTGAAGGAAAGAATAGGGCTGTGTTCCCCAACACTTGAGTTATTAAAACAGACAACAGTCCAGATTTGGCCCCAAAGAGCATTATTTGCTGACCCCTGATCCAGAACAATGTTGAGGAGGATTCTGAGCTTTTATCTGCATTTGGCAGGAAACATTGTCAAGGCGGATGAGCGACATCTACCAAAGACTTGGCAAAGAGGGGCAGCAGCTCGTGAGCTCCACACAGGCTGTCCCCGCAGGCCCAGCATCTGCTGTTTCCCCCACGAGGCCCCGCACTGCGTGTCAGGACCTGTGAACTGTCCACCGAGGGCAGAGGGGGCGCCTGGGTTTTCTTCTGAGGTGAACTAATGGCGCTTGGGAGGGACCCAGCCCGTGACCTTGGCCTCATTAGCACCAGCCCTGACCAGCTGAAGTGTCTTGCTACAGAGCAGGCCTCTGGAAAAAGCAGGGAAAAAATACCATCCTTGTTCTTTTGAAATGGTCGCAGCTCACACTGGGAGAAATGATCATTAGGAGGAGGAAGAGGCGGTGTCTGTCCCAATTTCACCTCCTGTCGTCAGACATGCTTCGCGCTCTGCCTTTGGGGCTTGTGGATTAATGAAACTTACAGTCAACGTTCCACACCTTCAATAAACACCGGCCGCTGTTATCTCCTTCACGAGGCAGATAATGCGCTATTTAGGAAGAAAACTGGAAATCATTTCCAAACGAGAGAATATAGGAAAATGAAATGCGGGCGCAGGAATTCATCACTCTGTGGGTTTTTTTCTCCTCCAACCATGTCGCGAGTGTAGATAAGAACAAACTTATTTTTCACAAGAGATCTCCTAAAATGAAAGCAGAAGATGAGACATTTTAACGATTTTAATTATTTTGTCTGTGTTTGGGATATCTTTGCACGGACTGCAAAGGGCTGGAGGAAACATTTGTAAAGTGATGAACCGATGACCGCAGCCAGTGGCGGGGCGAGAAATCCCTGCGGCCCAAACACTGACCAGGATGTCCAGCAATGTAGTCATTACAATTGATTAATTAAAAGAATTTTTAAAAGTGAGCCAGGCTGGCTTCACCACCAAGCGACCCTCAGTCCCCCAAGGCCCCGAACACGGACGAGCCTTGACACGGCTTATGTTCAGTGTCACCATCTTGAAATTCTTAGCAGTTTTGGAGCAAAAGTCTCCACATTTTTATTTTATGCAGGAACCCACAATTCTGCAGCAGTCCTGAGTGTGTCAGTCACTGAACAGAATGTGGCTCTGAGCAGAATGTAGCTCTCCTTAAGGCAGCTGCAGGTGTGAGACCCGGGACCGGGCACCCTGGGGTTATTAACCCTTGGGAATCTGGAGTTTGCTTCTTTAACTGCTTTTCAAGTCTCATTCTAGAAAAGTCTCAAATACACACACACACACACACACACACACACACAAACCTACATGTATATATATATACATGTATTTTATATGTACATACTTATTTTATGATATATATTATTATACATTTGTTTTATAGTAATAAAATAATATAAATTGTATATATATACTATAAAATAAAAATAAATAACATGATTATAAATATAAGATTATTCTATTCTAAATTTTATATTTGTGTTATGTTATTTATTATTTATATTTATTTTATAGTATTATTTTATAATATATGACATATATTTTATTAAAATAAATGTATATACTACATCAATGTTATCCAGACTCCACAAGGCACGCCTCAAACAGTGACCCTTGACCTCTGGGGGCTGCTTTGCTGAATCAAGGTTGACGAGAACCTGTCATTGGAGGATAGTGTAGCGCCATTTTAAATATTCATCTATAATAAAGCCCGACTCCACGAACACACAAGTGAAGCTAAATTGCCAGGCACAGGGAGCGAGAGCTGATTGGAAAATCTCACTGCCAAGTGAACGGCTGCACCCGCCTGGGCTTCCCTGGACTCAGAAAAAAGCCAAAATCCAGACAAACAGCCCTTGGGAATCCCAGGGAGGCTGTTCCCCAAGTGTGTTCCTGAGAATGGCATGAAAAATAAATAAATAAACCTGTTGTTTTACTAAAGCAGCTATTTTCAAGCTTGTACTTTTTGAAATGCAAGGCGTATTCTACTCCGAGTTTGAGACTTTGATGCAATTATCATAAACAACAGAATAAAGTGACTTCCTCGGAAATCTCCTCTGAGAAATTCAAGGAGCTGGGACAGATCTGCCTGGCGCCAGCACATCCTCCGAGATGGCCCCTCCCGGCTGGCTTTGCACTTGAACAGGACCGTGTCTCCCTGCACTCTTCTCCTCGTCGTGGGCAAGAGGAATTGGAGTCTGGCGCTCCCGCCCCAGCAAGCTGGCTGCCTCGCTGTTGAAAGTTAACACTGCAAACTGTGTGCTGTGATCACCACAGATCCCTGCTTATCTGGTGGGGAAGGAGATTCAAAGTATATGTGCAAAAGAAAAGTGCCCAGCTGAGCTTTCTGACCTCTGAGCGGCCACAGGGCCCAGAGGGGTCCCTGAGGTTAATCACCTGGTATCTGTTTAGCCAAATGACCCAGGGGGAAGCTGTCCCCACGCCTCCATGCAGACCGCCTCAGTGACTGCGCAGGGACAAGGGCTTGTGAGCAACTTGTCCAGCGCATAAGGTGCTCGATAACTACATTACAAATACATCATTGGAAAAAAAAAATTAATTAATCAATTAAAGGCTCTCTTATTTTTTCCAGCTAAAATTGCTAACATCTAAACTCTCTAGATCTTCCTAACAACTCGGTCATCTGTGAAATTGTCTCGTAACATTGTGGGGAAATATGAAAACGACCCCTTCTTGAACGCTCACTCGCATCCACATGCTCTCCATGTGCCGCCCTATTTCATGTTCACAGCAACCTGGGAGGAGCCTCCTATTTTTATCCACATTTTATGATGAGGCAGGTGAGATTCAGAAGCATTGGGATACCATGTGCAGTCACAGAGCCAGCAAAATTAAGACAGATTCAAACCAAGAAAGCTCACACCCTGACCCTCGTGCTATGTATTAATAGGATTTTGAAGCTCCTGGCTGGCCCTTCCTTGTCCTGGCTCCATTCCCGATCAACAAAGCTACTCCTCATTCAATCATTCTGAGGCAACAGCTTGCATTTGTATTTTGCAGAATCACTGGTTCCAGGGAGAGAGAAGAGAGTATTAAGAGTCTTAGCAACCAACACAGGCTGACCCATTCCAGGGAGGGTTGATGGAAAGGATCCAACCATCCAAATTGCTGCTGCTTCCCAAGGTATCACATAGAGCCACACCTTCCCATGCCTCCCTTCAGCTCACCGTAATAACAGGCTCCGTGTCAAATATCTTCTATGCACCCGGCAATCTGCGTCTACTCTCACTGCAGCTGACGCCCCCACCAAGGTCCAAGATGATGTTCTCCTATTTATACATAGCTGAGTAGTTTCCCCCCAGAAATCATGTCTACCTGCAACCTCAGGTATGACCTTGTATGGAAACAGGGTGTCTTACCTGCACCCCTGTGTTTATTGCAGGATTATTTATAATAGCTAAGCTATGGGAACAACCCAAATGCCCAAAAATAGATGACTTGATCCAAAAATGGATCAAGAAGATGTGGTACATATACAGAATGGAATATTACTCAGCAATCAAAAAGATAAACTCATGCCATTTGCAGCAACATGGATGGAGCTGGAAGGGATCATGCTCAGCGAAAGCCAGAAAGAAAAGGAAAAATACCAGATGGTCTCACTCATAGGGGGAATGTAGAGGATCCAAATAAGGGATCAAGGGTGGGGGGAGATTATAATAAAGAGAAAATCAAAATCAACAAGCAACAAGCAACTCTAAACCAGAGACATACTGGGGAGGGAAAACACGGCAGAGACTCCGCGTGAAGATGAAGGCAGAGGTGGCGGGAGGCAGCTCCGAGCCGCACCAGAAGGGGGTGGGGGGATCAGTAGTCATGGCAAATGTGTTACCCTGGATGATGCTGTCACATCTCCCCCCAAACATGTGGTTCACAAAACTCAAGAAAAAGACCCAAGTAAGAATTAGCAATCTGGGTGGTCTCACAAGCCCAAACCATGCATCACGTCAACCGTGGTGGTGGTGGTGGTGATGGTGATAAGTGACCGCCATTTGTCAAATATTCACAACCCCCATTCTGGATTACCTCCTGTCACCTCGCTCTCGTTCAACCGGAGGAGGCATGCACTAGTCAAAGTACAGTATGAGGCAGACATGCTGCCTCGTTTCTCCACTTTACACATTGGAAGTAACTCTACCCCTGGAGCCTGGAGAAAGAGGAGCAAGTGACCCTCAAGAACTTGGGGTCTAAGCCTGTGAATCTTGGTGAAGATCCCTCTTCTGAGTGCCAGGGCATATTGAGAGGATAATCCCTTTCTCTCTGACTCCGTTTCTTCCCCTGTAAAGTGAGCGTCATGGGACCTGCATTCAAGTTCATCATGAAGACTCTATGGGGTCCTCCCCAGTGGCGCAGAGGGTTGAGCGCAGTGCTGTGAAGCTGTCCGCAGCCTCTGCAGCACCAGTGCAATTCCCAGCCAGCCGGGGAGCTACCCACATGGCGCAGCAGACCTCTCCTGCCTCACCCACTGCTCCCATCAGCAGTGATTTTGGTCCACGTGCCTGTTCTGTTCCCCACTCTGTCTCTGGTGAATCCTCTCACCCTCCCACACCGCTGGCCTGTACCCCAGCTCTTG
>NW_023605056.1:0-28714 GCF_014898055.3 Talpa occidentalis
CGCCCCCATGCCCTGGCTGGAGTAGTGCAGAGGGTTTGGGATCTGGCTGGTCACCCCCAGTGTGATGAGCGTTGTTTCTGGTGACAATAGAGACGGTGGGTGTCTGGACTTCCACCCTCATCGGGCAGCAGAGAAGCTCATCACACCCTGCCCTCCCTCTGCTGTGCTGCTCAGTACCCGCCAGAGAAAACAGAATGGCCAAATAAGATCAGAAATAGCATAGAAAGGCCCAGGTTACAGCTGAAAATAGCAAACCAGAAGGCTCTCAGAAAAAAGTGGACAATCAACAGATGCTATAGTGGAAAGTGACCCTGAAATCCCCGCGCGCAGCCAGCCCTCAGAACAACACGCACTTGGAACAAATGACTTTGTGTGGGCAATTAAGGGGATTTCTCAATGAGATCTGGTTTCGATTGGGCCCCAAGTCCGAGCAGAAACTTCTGTCCCCAGGTTTTCAATGGGGCATTTTTGGTCTGCACCCCTTGGCATTTCTCGGGTGTCCTATTCTTCAGCTTTAAGCCTGAGGTGCATGCAGAAAAGGAGACCCCATCACTGCGGTTCCTCAGGTCTGAGTTTTCTAGTTCTCTCTGTCTTTTTTCTACCTTACATCATTTTCTTATGTATTGGGCTCCTCTGGTTTGGACTGGGCCCCAAGTGCGATGCTCAGGCTCCTCACCAGGCTCGCGCAGCGCGGGCGGAGATGTCTGCGGGTCTCACCCAGAGGCCCTGCCGCAGGCCCGAGAGAACAGGGGCGTCTCACCCGGCGCCAGGACTCTTGCTCAGAACGTCTGTTTCCTTGGGACAGTGGCCGCCAGCCCAGGTGAGATTCTGAGGTCCAGAACATTCCCGCCAGCAGCAGCAAGGCCACTTTTGGAAGGGACATCCGAGTCCAGCTCTGATGCGATTTCCTTTATCATGGTCTGTTAACGCAGTCACCTGGGGCAGCGCCAGTGTTTTGATTTTGCTTGTGGGTCTGCAAGCTGCGCCCGCACCTTTGAGGGCCACGCCTGGAGCTCCGGCACCGCGCGCAGCCCCCAGTGCCGAGGGCGCACCTTCACCTTCACCGGGCGCAGCGCCCCTGCCGTCTGCCCCCCACGGGTAGGTGGGCTCCGCTGGCAGGTGCGGCTTCACACAGGTGAGGCGCCCCCAGGTGAAGCTGCACCCTCGAAGGTGGAGGAGCAGAGGGTGGGGTGGGGGAGAAGCAAGCCCTTGTGTCAGCCTGGGGGAGGCCAGGCGCAGCCCGTGCCCACCTTGGCGCTCAGCTCTGCGGGCTCCTCGGGACAGTGGAGAGAAGGTTTGTGAGGATTCTCAGGAGAACCCAGCCCGTCACACCGGCCCTCCTGGCCCTGCACTGATGAGGAAGCCCTGTGCTGTCCCCGGGAAGCCAGGGGGGCGATTAAAAATGGCTCTTGGCTTGGAATAATGCATATTTTACTCCTGTTTTACCTCATTCTGGTAACATTAAAAAAAAAAATACACCCAAACACATCTGCCTCCTGTACTAGATGGCACATTCCTATTGAAGCAGAGAATCCTCAATCTTCAGCTTTTGATGGGCTTACAACTTGGAAGCTTATACTCTTGACCCAGACTGGGGAAACTCATGTGAGGAAAAGGGGGTGAAATGAATCATTCCTCCAGAGGGAGAGGCAGAGTCCAGGCCTGTCCTAACCAAGCTGATATGGTTACCCCACAAATGAACCCTTGCAAAGACATACTCACAGAGAATACAGTTCATAAATTACTAGCAAAGTAAATTAAACATGTAGAGCTCAATCACAAATCAGAAGTTAGTATTCCGAATTCAGACTGGTTTCCATCGACTCATTTCTTTTCTTGCTTTCCCCTTATCCATGACTGGCTTAAAGATTCTGTTTCTGAAATAGATACATCAGTGCCTCTGGCTTTCTCCCTCTTAATAACCACACCCCTGGGTTGCCAGATTTGACTGGCTCAAATACTCAAAAAAATCTGCTTCTTTCTCTGTTCCCCACTGAGGCAGCCTCCACCCAGTTCCAATTACAAATAGGATCAAGCTTTCAAAGTGATTGTCTAGCTTCAACTTTCCTACTTTTGCTCATCCCCAAAAAGGCACCCCTTTGTTTAATTAATTATAATGAATTAATTGGCATCATTAATTTAAGTTGATTAAAGTAACTCAAAAGATGATCATTTGACATCTATATTTTAAAATCTTTGACGTCTGCCATTGACGTCATTGCAAAACTCACTCCCAACCACTCCAGTCGCCAGCCGACCTCCAGGAGCACTGAACACTCGCCGCGCCTGCGCCCTGCGCCCTGCGCCCTGCGCCCTGCGCCCTGCGCCCTGCGCCCTGCGCCCTGCGCCCTGCGCCCTGCGCCCCTGCGCCCCTGCGCCCTGTCCCCCTGAAAGCTCAGGCTTCCCTGTCATCGCAACCCCTTCTGTCCTCCTGGAATCGCCTTCCTGGCTTATTTACTGGGAGAATCCCTAATTTTTATTCCAACTGCAATCCACTCTGTGAAAACAGCCTGCCCCCCTTAGGAAGAAGAGGGCATGGCTCCCTTTGTGAGCCCAGCGCGCTTCCTCCGAGGCTCCAGGACCAGGATTGCTTGAGACGCAGGAACCTGCATCGGGCCTGGCCTTTGTGTTCAGGACCCGGTTTATTCACCTGTGTGTTTCCAGCTTCTTGAAAACCGGTGGACTGAGTGTCTGCACGTGGCAAGAAAGAGAAATCAAGCGCGAGGCGGTTCTGTGCTGCGCGTCTCTCCCGACTGACGGTGGGGTTTGCTGCCCGCGGCAGGAGAGCCGGCGCTAGCATCACCCTTATCCTGGGAGCTGCGGTGCTGCCGCCCCGGGCACAGGTGCCCTCTGTGGAGCCTGCCGGTGGCCCGAGGCCCTGCCGGCGCCCTCTCTGCAGCGCCTCTCGCGTGCCGGTCACACGCAGGCCCGGGGTGCTGGGCACGACGGTAACCAGACGCTGACTCAGCCCAGAGTCCCGGGTGCCGGGCTGCTCTGAAGTGGACATCACATGCCACTGTTTCTCCGGAGAAGGGAGACAAGCCAAACACAGGCCCCGGTCATGCAGCTGTTGAGAGGTGAGAGCAGGAATCAGAAGCCTTGAGTCCTCTGGGTGTGTGTCCCTGACAAAGTGTGCAGACAAAACTCTAACTTTTCGCATGAAGCCGGCAGGCACATGAGGGGCAGAGAAATGGTGACATAAATAAATAGGCAAATGATAAGTAAATCAGAAGAGTTTACAGAAAATGTAGTCATTCAGAGATTGAAACTATTTGCAGAGAACAGCAAAGGAGAGAGGCAGAGAGCACCCAGGTCCCACCCAGAGGCTGAGGTGACAGGGCCCACCCATCTTTGGGTGTTCTTGTGTGTTGATGACATTTCAGCATCCTCACATCCCACGTCCACCACGGAAAGCTTATCAATAGTATTACTGATAATCATGAAATTATTGTATTGATCACATGTATTTATTATTTTGATTATTATATTAATAATATATAATTATATTTACAGTAATATAATTATTATCAATTACTCCAGAACAACTTTCTGGAACTCCAGAATAACTTTCAGATATTTCTAAGAAAACGACATTCACCTCTTTCTTTCTGCCACTAGAATTGTGTGTGACACATGGTAGCAGGTGTGTGGCAGTTTTCCTAAGAAATGGGTTACAGAATTCAGTAAAGAAGGACCATGGGCATATATTCAAGTAATGACAGCGTGTTAGTGCAAGCTGCAATATGCGCGTGAAAAATCTGGTGACAGGAAATGCAGTGCCTGTGTTTCCATTCAAAGTTCCACAGTTCTAATAGCTGTCCTCTCAAGTTACATTTTAATCAGTGAGGATATTCTGTGTTGTGTAGAGTTAGAGGAAGGTACTACATTCATGAAGTCAGTGGTGCCCCAGTAAATAACGGATAGCAACATCATTACCTAAAATAATAATAATATAGGTTTTGGTCAGTTGTGAGATGAAAATTGTCATAATATTCTTGATAACCCAATAATTTAGCAAACATGATACAAGTCCTCCCATTTTATTTACCACTCTTTTTTCTGCCTTTTTCACATACAAAAATGTTCATCTAAACACCTGGGGTGTGAAAATCCCACTCCTGGCTACGAAAACCGCTTCCTGGAATATATTTCCGTTCTCATGTATTTCTATTTTATCCTTTAGATTATTTAGTCATCAAGCCAATCAATGTCAACAGATTGAAAAGCATGCTATTTAATTTCTCGAGTAATCACAACATTTTATCTATGCAAAGTAAGATAATAAAGATAATTGGGTCTCGTGCCTGAAGGTGCAAAGCATTTCTCCGGTGAGTGTGCAGGAAGGACATTCTCCCAACCTTCATCTCCACCTGCAAGTGCAGTGAAACAAGGCCAGTCTGTAGCGTTTCAAGGAAAAAGGAAATCCAGCCATATTCTGTAAAAACACGGGCACGTGGAGGGCAACGTGGCTCCTGGAAATATTTTTGTCATATTTTACAGTATTTTGTAAGATATTCTATTCAGTGTCTTTTTTTTAAAGATTTATTTTATTTATTTATGCATACAAGAGTTGGGGTGTAGGTCAGAGGTGCAGGGGACGAGAGGATTCACCAGAGACAGAGTGGGTTGCAGAACAGGTGGATCCTCTGAAATACATGGCCGAGGGGAGTAGCGGGGAGACTGGCGAGGTCTGCTGCGCCATGTGGGTTGCTCCCTGGGCTGCCAGGGATTGAACTCCTGCTGCAGTGGCTGGCGATAGCTTGGTAGTGCTGACTTCCACCTCTATTTACTTTCTAATGTAAGAAGAGTGAGGAACAAGTGAGTGCTTTAACCCACACAACTTCCTGATGTAGCACTGTGATCCTGCTCCTCAGGTGAGGAAATGATGCCTTAAGTTACCCACGTCCCCACTAAAGCCCCCTGTACTAAGTTCAGGAAGAGTAGAGATTATATTAACCTTTCTTTCCTTGTAAAATTGTGCTGTTTGTCTTTTTACCCCAGGTGGTGATATCTGTACATCTTATCAGCGGTAACAAGAACAGGCCAGGTAGCCGGGGACTATCCCACGCAGGTGTTTTGGACATGAAGTTGGGATACGGCCCACCTGTACTTTTATTCCTTAGCACGTTATGCAGCAGGGCTTGGTGAACGAGGAGAGGGCTCCTGTGACCTCATGGCAGCCGGCACAGCGGCCACCCCTGTGTGGCAGGCTGCCTGCGAGGGTGGAGGTCAGCAGGTCACCCATAGGAGGACGAACATGGACTGGGAAAGATGGGTTATTTGAATTAAATTAGAAGTTGTTGTTTGAAGGGTCATCTGAGAGGAAAGCCGAGCTAACAAGCCCCAAAAGATCTCTGCAGAAAGGACTCCCGGCCAACTGGAAGCCGATGGGCAGACATGCTGTGTGTCGGGAGAGAGATGCCGTGGCGGTGGAGCGGAGGGGTAGAGAGAGGCAGAAAATGATGGGGACAAACGTAAATTTAAAAACGAGGTACTTTTTTGAGAAATACAAATCTAGGCTCCTGCATCTTTCTACTCTGTGCCAGCCCAGTCTCTTGAAAGGGAATTGTGTACAGAGCAGGGAATAAGAGAGGGGCCGGCGGAACGAGTTCTGCTGGGGAAATGGCTATTCCCAAGGACGAGCAGCACCATGTATGTGTGTATTTTTGTTCCCGCCACCAAGCTACCTGTGTCCATACCACATCTGCTTCCCTTCCCATTTGAGAAAACACAGATGAAGTTTCTGAGCCTGGTAAAATAAAGAGCTCATGACTTGCTATTTGTTTTTATTGTCATAAATCAATAATGGCGTAACAATGGTTGTTCCATTTATGGAACACTTACTGTGTATTCATTCAATTTTCTGCCAATATTATTCTCATTCCATCCTTCCAAGCATATCTTTTTTTTTTTTTAATTTATTTACTTATGCATACAAGAGCTGGGGTACAGGCCAGAATGGGGGGGGAGAGGATTCACCTGAGACAGAGTGGGGAACAGAACAGATAGACGGACTGAAATACACTGCTGAGGGGAGCAGCGGGCGAGACAGGAGAGGTCTGCCGCGCCGTGTGGGAATCTCCCTGACAGGCTGGGATCGAACCCGTGCTGCAGAGGCTGTGGATTGCTTCACAGTAGTACGCTGCTTAAACCCTTGCACCACCAGGGAGGTCCTCCAAGCATATCTTTTCAGGAGTCACTACTATCCCATCCTACAGGTCTGGAAATGAAGCTTGAGAAGTCCATGCCTAAAGTCATAAGGGTAATAGGTGGAAGAATCACCATTAAAATATTTGTCAAAGGCCTCCCTGGTGGCACAGACCTTAAAGTCTCAGCTAACAAGCTACCTGCAGCCACTGCAGCATGAGTTTGATCCCCAGCCAGGGAGATAACCATATGGTACAGCAGACCTCTCCTTTCTCACCCCTGGCCCCTCAGCAGTGTATTTCAGTAGATCTCCGTGTTCTGCTCCCCACTTGGTCTCTGATGAATCCTCTCACCCCCTGCACCTCTGGCCTATACACCAGTTCTTGTACGCATAAATAAATAAAATAAAATTTATCAAATATTAATTTAGGTGACAAATTATGTTTGTGAAACCAACTGAGGTTTATATGCATATTCTCTTTTAATCCTCCCCAAAAACTCAGAAACAATTAGTTGTCTCATCTTATAGACATTGAACTTGAGACTAAGAATTGTCAGAATATTTGTCTTCCATTGTACAGGCAGTAAGAACCAGTATTCCATCTGATTCCTTCAAAGAATACTTGTTGAGTGATTACTTGTTTCCAGGCACTGTGGGTGCTGAGTCAAGGCTGATGAACACTGCAGACGTGGTGTTTGGTCTTTGGGGTCCAACAGACGAATTGTAGAGAAAAATAGTGAAAAGAGTCCAGACCTTCTGTAAGAGGCAAAGTCAGCCCATAGTGAAGCTCTGGTGTTTCAAAGATTTTGAACTTTATGTCTAGATATATTGGAAAGACATTGCCTCATCTTAAGCAGATGACTTGTATTTTCACAAGATCATCTAGATCGATGTTTTGAATGAAAACCAGCCAGGGGTAGGACTAGTATGGGTCTTGATAACTGCAGTGATGATGGAAAGAAGTGATCTGCATATCACCAGGAGGTTGTAGAATCCTGGAACTTTCCGGGCTTGAGATGTACAGGATAGCAGAGAATGTGGTTGGGGACCCTAAACCTTCCATTGCTAAAATTTAAATAGACAACAAAACTGACACCCAATCAAGTAGGTGAACCAATTGTTTCCTGATGAGACTGCGTGAATAACCACTGTCAGTGGATTAAGTCACCAGCACAGGAAGGGAGGTTGGGGGGCTGCTGTTCCCTACTGCCAGGTTCCAAACGTGCACCATGATCCCAGCCAGATGAAGAGGTTGGGAATTCAGTCACTTGCAAACTTCATAGCTCCATGGGAAGACCACAGATCTGATTTTCTGGAGTGTCAATATGTTTTGTTAACTACGAGACAGCTGATTCTTTGGAATATCTTCATTGTGGTCCGTCAAGGTGCTAACATACCCTAACTCAGGCTGCGAGGATGGCTTGCACGTCAGGGGGAAGAAGAGAGTGTTTGCAGCGGGCGGCTATTTGGTGGCTGTGGAGTCACACCACAGCGAGGTCTCTGTGAGCATTTCTTCTTGAAACCATATTTTCTGCATTGACTATCTGGCAGTTTTGCATTGCCTCAGGCTGATAATTGGCAACTGAGCTGTTAGACCAGATGGCATATATTTATTTATTTTATAAAGGAAAGGGAGGAAGAAAGCATGATGCAAATTGGAAAGTCCATTTTTAGTTATAGAACAGAAAAAAAATAGGAGAAAAGAAATTGATTTTAAGCAGTTCCAGATGTTACATGCCTTTTTATTTGCAAAGTCACATCTAAAAGGAGGGTTCTATTAAAAATAGGGAAAAAAAAAGAGAATACAGAATAACGTTCAGTTGGATTTATTTGTGAAGAGTTTGTATTTACAGTGAATGAGGCTATTTTCCTAAGGCTAGAGAAAACATCGCAGAATTTACATATGAATAATTACTTTCAGGCTGTGTCTACATGAGGAACAGAGCAGCTTCAGCTGCTGAATGTTCCATGGAGTTGTGTCTTAATCACCAAGCCCTCTCCGGCCCACCTTGCTTGTTCCAGGAGCCATCTGTGAGGTTCCATTGTGTTCTGCTTTCTTCAGCTGTTTTCCTTTGTCCAAAGAAAGACTTTAATTAGCAACCACTAACAGAGTGCCAAGAGCTTCTCCCATCAGCCTTTGATCTCACTTCACATGGAGAAGAAATGAAGGAAAATTATAACTCCTGTGATAAATTGTGTCTGGTCGTGAAATTCTATGCCAAGCTTTTCCAAATGTTAAATGTTGCCATGTCTAGTCTTTTCATTGGGCCCCTGATGCTAGGTTGGTAGTGAGCTAAGGATTCGGCGCAGCTGATTATGGGAACTAGCTTCACAGGCAGGTGTGTTGTAGGATCTTGTTATATAGGACCAGGGTGGCCTGTCACCTTCTGTTGCATCTGTACCTTCTAGATGCCCCTTTTGGTTGTTGACAGTTTACTAGGAAAACGCCTCGTCTCTCCAGAGAGGGACTTCAGCCATGGTATGGCCAGTGAGTCAGCAGGTGTTGCAAATGCTGATGTTCTGAAACAAGGCTGTTATGACCACTAGGGTCTGTGTTAGGGGCCAGTGTTCAATTACATGCTGGCTGTGTGCCTCTCCAGAGCTTATTTCTCCTCTCCTGGCCTGTTTCTTTGTCAGCAAACTGGTACGTGCTGTTATAGGATGGTTATGTCAATTAATCTGGAAAATCACTTTAAATCAACCTTTATCCTTCAGGAAAAAATGACTCTGTTTTCTGATCCTGCCATTTACAATCTATTATACTTTGCAGTACTTATCAACCATAACTGAGCATATAATTGTGCATTTCTAAATATGATTATTGGATGGTATATATTTATCTACACTGTGTAATTTAATTCTCATAACTGCCTGATAATCATATCAATATAATGTGTCTAACACAGTGCCTGGAATTCAAGGACCACAAAGTGAAAAATAGGTCCTTCTGCTGCCTGGTTTCTCTGAGAAAATCAATGTTCTCCATGCTGGTGGTTAGAAAACGACTTAACTGTAACTGCTTTACATGAATCAAGGTTCAAATATATTGTTCATATTACATTATCTCTATATGCTGGGCATCATCCTAGGCAAAGGGGATCGAAAAATGAATAAAACAGAAGGGAGGCATGAATAGGAATCAAGTTTAAGTTTCGTTCAAAGTTGGAGCCGATACCTTCACCAAGAAAAATTCACAAGAGGGGATTGTGAATTGTAGATTTATTGAGGATCCTGATAAAACGGGACCGGGTGGGGATTCTGGGGGCACCATTTTCTCACCGTGTGGCTTTAAGCAAGCCAGATAATAGACCTGAACTTCTGCACTTTACCTGGAAAATGAAGGGAATAGCCCTGCTCTTGGAACTTGTTGTGAGGATGGTGTGGGCGGTGCCAGTAGAGCAGGGGGCTGTGAGCGCTCATCAGTTCTAGCCATGGGTCACTTCACTTTTCCCTTCATTCACTCATTTGCCCCTTCTTGATGCTAGATCTTTCTAAAGGCGGAAGTTGAATAACATGGGGAAAGCCCCACCTTCACGAGGCTTGTATCGTGATATCAAGGATACAAAGGAGGAGCAGAACTTGAGGGTCTGCTGCCCGTAAGTGGGTGCCAAAGCACCCCCTCTGCCTCTCTGCTGAATGTCTTCCTTGGCTCCTGTGCTTGGGCTCAAACCCTGGGCCTTTTTTGCAAAATGTGTTAGGACTCAGAGAGACAAGGAATAGCAGGGAGAGGTGAGCACATGGAAAGATGGTGCCAGAGAAGTCGTCAAGTTCTGAATCTGCCCAGATGTCAGAACATAGAGCCTCACCCCAGGCATGGCTGGGGCTGCAGCTGATCTCCTCTGAGCTTAAATGACAGGAAACCATAGAAGATCTATGGTTAGACCGAATAATTTGACAAATACCATGCACATGGTGATGTTGAGGTATCACTGAAAAGTTCCATGATATGCAATTGACTTTACTAAAGTCAGAACTGCTTGACACATTTCTGGAGTGTTTACATTGCCAATGTTTAAAATTAGGAAAAAAAAATCTGTTTTATCAACAAATTGACTTTTAGTACTTAGATAATAGTCACTAAAAGAGAACAATTTTGCTGTTGATTCTTCATTTTCTTCATTCTAGCTACAGTCCTCTGAAAAAAAACCAGCAATATAATAAAACTCTGGGACATTTGGGAGGAAGAATAAATGAGAAATGGATTTAATCTATAGTACAACTATTTAGTGTGTGGTGCTCGAACTTGCTGCTTAATCTAAATTCTATGAGGTTATTGTAAGATTGAACTTGAAAAAGTTCTAGAAAAGCCCCTCCCAAAACAAAACAAAATGTTTGAAAAAACACTAGATATTAAACTTGCCACTGGCAAACAAATCACCTACATGAAACAAAAGGTCCTAATGCAGAAAATAGAATATAAGAACTCTATAGCCTTCTAAATGCTGATTTTCTCCCTAAATTTTCTTGCCTGTAGGTTAGAAAAGTTTATCCTGAGAATAAAGAAGTGGGGATGTAATTGAAATAAAATAGATTTCAATGAAGACACATTCTGGATCATTGAGAGAAATAGTTTTTCAGCTGCAAAGAACTTAAAGAGAAGAGATTGCATCAAACATATTGGAGTAAAAGCAGCCAACACGAAGAGGGACTTACTTAGTGAGGGAAATGTGTCAAACCGCACACAGGGTGCTTTTTAAAATTAGGCCTTCAGAAAAATGAAAATAAAGCAATCTGGTTAATTAGAGAACACTAAAGATGTGGCAAAAATAGCCACATCCAAAATTGGCTTGAGGGCACGTGGTCCTTGAGAGATAAAATTACATCCAGACGATCATGAACAAATGAAAATAAAGCATTTTATGGAGTAATTAAGGAAAATGGTAAATCTCATTTTAACTTACATTTAAAGAATTGCAGCACAATCAGTGCGGTAAAAATAAGAGAACAGAAAGTAATATCTTCTCTCAAAATGTGATTGAATGAAACACCAGGCTGGAAATGTTTGCTTTATTTAGTTTTAATCAAGGTTTTGACAATAACATGCTGTGTGATGTTGGGAAAATCACCTTAACCTTCCTGGACCTGTTTCACTTAAAGGTAATGGATTTGACTCTCCCGGTAGATCTAATCATGTTGCTACAGCAAACCTTTGGTTATTTGGAAGCCTCAGAAGAGAGTTTACCAGGGGCTGAAATGCATTGGCATCAGTGTTGAAGCTTGTCATTCTGTCATTTTTTTACTGGAGTTGTTTTCCGCCTGCCTGTTGGTTGCTGCTCGCCTGTCTCTGCTTCTCCTATAAATGGATCTGAAATGCCAACCTCCCTCCTCAGGCAGTTAAGTTTTCTCGAGGAATTTCTGCCCCTGGGCTGTGATTCTAGATGGCAGTTTGTTCTTTGCTCTTCCACCTTCACAAGGGTTTCCAAGGCGGCTGGCCTGCCGGAGACACTGGCCGGCTCCTTCCCAATAACCGAGCGGGTGAGAAGATGACTGTGCAGAGGCCTTGGGGTATTTATCTAATAGGCATGTTTTCACTCAGTGTGGGGTAAATGAAGATGCTCAGGCTTTTGCTCCACTGGCCTCTGCAGCTGTCACCTGTGGCCTTGAATGCAGGAGGCGCTTGGGAGAGCGAGCACGGGGCACAAGGGCCTGATGGTGATGCCTGGAGTGTGGTGTGGGCTGCGTGAGTGGGCGCAGCTGAGCCTGGAGGCCGAGGCTATATGGGTGGCGTCACTCAGAGACGGCTAAGGGAGGAAGAGACCACGAGAGAACGCCAGAGAGAGCCCCAAAGAGAGAGTAAAGATTTGTCCGGGGCTGCGAGGCCTGTCCCCACCTCCCTGCCTTGTCAGCCTGCGGGCTTGGCCCACAACAGCTGGTGTAGAAAGAGCATTAAAACCCTGAAAAAGCCACTGAGGGCTCCAGGACTCTACCTGGCTCCGGAATTGATGGAAAAACCTGCCTGTAGAGGGCAGGACTGGATACAGTGCAGGTTTTCTGATCCCATGCAGATCGGGTAAAGGAGGAGTCAGAGTCCTCAGTAGTTTTGCAGGTTTTTTATTTGGGGTTCACCAGGCATATGGCAGGCAGGGGTGCTGGCTGGGGGGCTGGGAGGCTGGCAGGCCTCCCAGCCCCCAGCAAGTCTTCACTCTATCTGGGCTCTCTGGCGTTCTCTGCTTCTGCTTCGGCTTCTCCTTCAGGTTCTGCTGCTGCTGGCTGGGGCTGCTGGCGTCCCCCCCGTGACGCTGCCCTTAAAAGCACAGTCTTAGCTCAGCTGAATCCCATCTACATATGCCCACCCCCTATTCCAGGTGCCCACCATCAGGCATGCATTCAGGACAAGGATCCATCATCTATCCTGATGGCGGAAGGGCAGAAAAGCCTGACATTTTCTTTACCCTACAGTCCACCCCCTCAGGATTTTCTGCCATACAGTCTATACATATATATACAATTTTCTAAGCAAACAAACAATGCAGCCATGACCCACAAAAGCAAATACATCAAATATAACAAAATACAATATAACAAAATACAACAGAACACAAATAAGTCCAGGCAGGGCACCAACCTAGCGCAAAAGACAATTATTGGTACCAGCAGATAAGCCACCAAATCTGCTGCCGAAGGCACTGCTCATATGAGGGAGGGGAATCACTCACGGCATCTACTATATCACACCAGGAGCCGTAAGGCTTCCTGGGCCTTCTCTGGCTGTAGTCTCGGCTACAAGGCACACACAGCATCCACCCCCAGGATGCACTAGCTCTGGGATTGGCAATTTTATTCTGTTGGGGGTAATCGCCAACCCTCAGGGTTTCTGTCTGCAGTCGCTCCAACACTCGGCCTTCATGGCCACCCATGCGACTCACAGACCCCTGCTCTCAAGCCAACCCACTGCACAAGCACATGGGTTGGGGATCCAAACTTTGCATTTGGCTTGGGCTCCACCCCAAGCCACATTCCCCACCCGTCCCCCAAGGACGGGCTCCTCAGCTCCTCACCCTCACTCAAGAATGAGCAGGGCATCACCCATAGGTGATTTTACGAGACTCACAGGGCTTCAGCATACCCAGGCTGCTTAACAGCCGCTTTAGGGCTTCTCAACTTAGCATCAGTACCAGCTTTTGCCACCTTAGTTGGCTTTTCTCCTCCACCTGGCCACTGGGCATACACAGGCTGCTTTTGGCCATCTAGGCCCACTGGCCACCCCCAGATTCTCAAAAAATAAACATAACCTGCTAAGGTCCTCCGCCTTCTGGCGGGATTGTCAGTCCAAAATCATCAGTTCATCAGTCTATCAGTCCATTGGCCTCTCCCTGCTTCAGCAATGGCCTGCTGCCTCAGGGGTCATTGGCTGGTCCTTTCCGGTGTCGTTGGCTGGTCCTATCCGGTGTCGTTGGCTGGTCCTTTCCGGTGTCGTTGGCTGGTCCTTTCGGGCGCCTCCTTCACGCCAGGTCTCATCCTGTAGCTCGTGGACGTATCCATCTTCTATACCGCCATGGTGCCTCCAGCGTCGTCACAGGCAAAGTCTGCTCTCCTTAGTCCCTCCAGGTCTTCGGAGGGCTCCAATACCCGTCTGCATGGATCCTGCCGACTACGCCAATTGTAGAGGGCAGGACTGGATACAGTGCAGGTTTTCTGATCCCATGCAGATCGGGTAAAGGAGGAGTCAGAGTCCTCAGTAGTTTTGCAGGTTTTTTATTTGGGGTTCACCAGGCATATGGCAGGCAGGGGTGCTGGCTGGGGGGCTGGGAGGCTGGCAGGCCTCCCAGCCCCCAGCAAGTCTTCACTCTATCTGGGCTCTCTGGCGTTCTCTGCTTCTGCTTCGGCTTCTCCTTCAGGTTCTGCTGCTGCTGGCTGGGGCTGCTGGCGTCCCCCCCGTGACGCTGCCCTTAAAAGCACAGTCTTAGCTCAGCTGAATCCCATCTACATATGCCCACCCCCTATTCCAGGTGCCCACCATCAGGCATGCATTCAGGACAAGGATCCATCATCTATCCTGATGGCGGAAGGGCAGAAAAGCCTGACATTTTCTTTACCCTACACTGCCCCTAGCCTGTTGGCACAACACTCAGTCCCCTCAGAAAGTGTGTTTCCTCGTCAAATGTGGACCCCTTGGAGTTGCTTGGATAACCGGGCAGTGAGGCCCAGAGGACCACACAGTCTCCACGGCGGCCACACAGGCTGAGTACCCCGGGCCAGGCCAGCAACCCCACCAGAAGCAAGCGGAGCTGGTGAGTGATCACTCTGCTTATTTTATGGAACGCGCTGAGTAACTTTTTGAAAAGTTAAAGAGACTGTCTCTCCAGCTTTGCTCTCCCAGATCAAGCACAAGCGCAGTGTGGTGGATGTTAAGATGAAATCCTTCCCCATAGTAATTCTATCTTCAAACAGAAGCCTGGAGAGGGCAGAATTTACATCCAAAAGCAAACAAATCATACAAAAAAAAACGGAAGGGAGGCGGGGGAGCTGCCTGGCTGGACTGCGGCTACAGGTATGGCCTCGACTCCACAAAGAGTGGGCAGTCACCGTAGCATCTGCTCACGGCCACTTGGACATCCGGGACGAGCGTGACTATGTCAGGGAGGAAGAACAGGACAGACAATAACAGGTAAGTTATATCCTAAGCAATGACTTAAAAATCCATGCAACACTGACTTAGTCGTTATTGAGGTGCAAACTGAATCCATGGGGCTGGGCTGTAAGCCTCCTTTGGGGCCCATGGCTTTAGCGATCTTGTTCCCCTTCCCCCACAGAGGGTGAGGCAGCCAGCACCCCTGCTGTCTGGCCAAGGCTCAAGTGGACACGGGCGTGGGTGGGTAGCACATCCAGGGGAGCCCCCAGTGACAATGGTCCCACTTAGGACTTTTCAACATGATGATGGTTGAGTAGAAAACAGACTTTGAATGTTGAATTAAAACATTGCTTTTCACTTTCAACGCAGCATTTAATCAATGATAGGACATGTGCAACATTTTATCCTAAAGCAGGTTTTGTGTCAGATGTAGGGTCATGTCAGAGGCCCGAGCATATGAGGACTTTGAGGGATGCGGCTCAGCCATGCTGTTCTATGGGTCCAGTTATCACACCCATTGGCATTTATAATATTTTAATGTACGACGTGTTCATTGGAACATAACCCCACCATGTATCAGGAAAGATCTGTGATCCCAATTTTCTTGGTTTATAGTTAACCCCAAATCTGCTTAGTAGGGAAATATTTTTCTCCAGGCGTGTCGATCTACCCCCTAACTTGGTATCTCCAAGCAATGGGGGATACAGGTCCCGAACTTAACATGACCCAAAGGTGACCTCTCATCCCCCCGTCTCCCAGGGTCTTCTCCCTCCATCTTGCTCAGCCCAAATGTGTGGGCCCTGCATCTCTTCACGCTCAGCAATCTCGCTAACATCCCCCAACCCTGATAACTTCTCACCGCCTCCACGGTTTTCGCCCTGGTTCAAACCATCTCTACTATTGCCTGGTCCCGTCCTCTGGGGTCTCCCAGTTTGCACCCCACCCCACATGCACCAGACAGCTCAGAACAGCAGCGAGGCACCTGCTCAATGTTGCATCATGTCCTTCGTGGCCGCCAGTGCTCAGCCCACTGCGAGGATCGTCCTTCTCATTCCCTGTGAGCTGCCGGGCGGGCCTGGACCTCAGCCTGGACCTCAGCGCCTCCCTCCCCTGTCTTCTGCTCCAGCCGCACCGGCTCTGGCATCCCTCTCCCAGCAGCCCGCCCGTTCCCTTCCGGGGCCTTCCCGTTGGCTGTTCCCTCTGCCTGGGACGCTCCTGCTCCAGATTCCATCACAGTTTTCAGCTCCTCGTGTCTCTCCCCCTTTGCAGGGGCCCCTCCCTCGCTGTGATGTGCACAAGCATCACACTCACTGCATCGAGAAGCTGTGCTCTGTCCACACTATGGAATACTCTTCAGCCAGAAGGCGAAATGCTTCCATCTACAGCAACGTAGAGGGCGTTTCAGGGCATGATGTCCAGGGAAGCAAGTCAGACTAACAAAAGCAAATAATGGGCAGTTAATGATTCGACACGGCAAAATATGTATAAAAACTGGAGGACACTAATAAAGTGAGATTCCGAGGTTCAGGAGTGGAGTGAGGAAGGACCAACAGGATGTAGGGATGATGGTGGGGAAAAGAAAAAAGTGAAAAATGATTACAATAAAATGTGTAAATGCCATGGCGTGTATTCACACACACACACACACACATATACATACAGGCGGTCACAAGGTGTTCAAGGAGAGAACAGTGAGCAGATAAATACACACACACTCATAAAAATTGGCACCCTTGTCACTCAGGACCCCCCTATTGAAACTCCTTTATCCGTGGTACTTTCTGCAGTTATCTCGTGACTAAATGGCTTCTTGCGTGTTCATTTTTCTACTCTTGGGTTTTTGTTTCCTGAAGTTGGGGATATTGTTTTAGACCTAGCGTCTTAAATGGTGTCTGCTCCGAGCAGGCACTGCAGGTTGTATGATGAGTTGATGCCTGAGTGAACCGACAGACTTAATTCTGAGCATGATGGAGAGAAGTGTAAAGCCTGGTATTAATATTTTGATGTTAAGTTTGGAAATAACCTGAGCTTATTTGACATTTTAATCACTTATAACTGAGGAGAATTTGGCATAGTAAGGCATAATTTGACATTGTAGAGTATCTAACAGATTAAATTGATTCCAATTTAAATGTGAAATTGAAAATTTAATTTTGCTTGTCATTCTAAGTTGAGTCGTCTGGGAAAATTTTACTGCATCTGTGAAAAGTAGGAGAACATCTTATAATTTTGATTTATTATATTTCTGAAAGTTGGTTAAGTACTTGGGGAACTTAGTTTATTAGATAATTAATGTACTTAAGATAAAATACTTAAATTAAAATTGCACATAATACCATGATGAATAAAAATTTAAAACATGTAATGGACTAACGAATTTATAACAGTCGGCTTAAAAGTTTTGTTAATCTTTTCTGAATTAATAAATAGAAAATAGATGATTTGTAAATTAAAGTCAAATCATAGCACAGTTTTGATTTTGTGATATTTATGCCTTCAACGTTAATTTTAAGGTCAAACTAAAACTTACAATTTCTTTCTATGATAAGATGCACTTTCAAACACGTACAGATGATGAAAATTCAGGCATTGCTAAAATGAGATTTTTAAATGATATTGTTAAAAGAGAAACATAAGCTTATTCTTCTGTTGAAAACCAGAATGGAAGAAAGCTAAGAATTCTGATCCCTAGTTACCCTCTTCCACTTTCAACATAGGAATTAGACTTGCTTAAATACATGGAAGCTGTCTCAGGGGCCCCACAGAATCACCTCGTTGAAGTCCACATCCTTATTAGAAACATGATCCTAACTGAGGGGGCCGTCTCCCTCCCTCCTGAGCACCACGGTCACAGGGGGCCGAAGTACAAAGCCAGTTAGCCCAGTCTCCTCTCATCCCTTTGGAGACAGAACCCCCGCAGGGACCTGCAGAGTCCACTCATTCCTGTTTCCACAGCTCACAAGAGTAGTGGAAAGTCCTAACAGTGACTGACATCGGTGCTCTCCGTTCTCCTCTTACAGCTCTGTGTCTGTTCTCTAGTGGGAGGATTAAGGTCACAATTCGGGGTTCATTCAAAGAATCAGTTCAGAGAACGTGCATGACTCTGGCATGTGATTCAGAGACTTTAAGAGGTGCCCATGGCAAGTGGCCAGTGGGTCATTTCACCAAGACAGAACCAGCCTGGGCTCAGGAGGCAGGTTTGGCTCCTAATTCCAGCATGTGGTGTGCACCCACCGGTGTCCGGGCTATCCTGACAAAAGCCCGGGTCAGTAGGTAGAACATCCATGATGCAGCAGGAACGTGCTGAGAACGTATAACCCACCGATTGCTTCAATCAACTGCTTGCTCACCCTCTCCCCCCATTCTTCCCCAGCACCCCCAGCCTTCTTGCGTTTCTTCGTCAACACCCTCTGTTCTGGGAGGCTCTCCCAGCGGCTTTTCCTTCTTTGAATGCTTTTGCCTCAGAGTCAGCAAAGTTCCTTCTCATGTGTCACTTACGCATTTTCCATCATCACTCTGTCTGGCTTTATTTTCCTCCACGGTACAGGCTGCATCTGATTATGTAGAACAATTGCTCTATTTCTTTGGTTCCTGTTTGCTTCTCATGAGGATAAAAACTGTGTGTTTTGCATACTATGGCCACAGCACCAAAAATGATTCATAATGTTTGCTAAATTAAATGCGTGTGATGTTGAATGTGGGCCGCTCCCCGGTGGCACAGAAGCCAAAACCCAAGTCACCAGCTTTTGAGAAAAGAATGAGTTGAATGCAAGTTCACCCCGCCGGAGGCTGGGGGCAGGGCCCGCACACCAGTCTCTCTAGGAAGGGGCTTGGGCGGTATTTACAGGGTTGAAGAACAATATAGAAAAGGCAGGAAAGCAGACTCTGATGGGTCGCTGACTGCAGAATCGCAGTATAACTCGAATCTGGGTCCAGAACAGCAACAGGCCAAATAGCCGCGAGGCAGCCACAGCTCTGCCTTCCAGGGCTGTCTTCATTTCAGGCAACAAGAGGTCACTTCCAGGATGGAGAACACCGTCCCTGGCTCCGAAACACAGCTTGTCCACTCATGGAGAATCGGGGTTTGTGATCCTTCCTTGTGTAAAGGGCAAGGGTGTTTTGTCCCCTTGTAATAAACCCTCTGGGCTCTTCTTACAAGATAAGCTGAGGCAGGAGAAGGCCACCCTGCCTGCCAAGTTTTCCTTGCAGGACACAGCAGGAAGTCGAAAAATCCCACCTTGGATGTGGGTGCAGGGATGGGCTGGCTCAGGGGCCCCCCACAGGGGCTCTCCCCAAGCCTAGGCTCTACCGGCTCCTCCCTTGTTTCCCACAGACCTTTGATCCTGGGCTTCCCCAGGAAATCAGTGAAGAGTGAATGTTTTAGGAGAAATTTGTCACAGCCTTCTACAAGATAAGATCTGCTATAAGGCAGTTCGCGCCTCCCGCATGGAGAGAGGCTAAGTGGTTTGGCCACGGTCACGGGGTTATCAGCGCGGGCTGCTGCCGACGCGGGGCCGCCGTGGTCCCCTGATGGATGGCCTGTCTCCACTCTGCTCCTGCTGCCCACGGGGTGCTGATTTAGTTTCCGCAGCCAAGCCTGGCCAGAACACTTCCCAGCGGGGCCGCCACAGCACTTTCATCTAGGCGAGATCTCTGATCACGTCCCTTCTTGTCACCAGCGCTCCTGAAACACAGCGAGCGTGGCCCGAGCAGATGGCCACACCTGGGAAGATGAAGAGGCCCTGGAGGAACAGCAGAGGCTCCGAAAGCCCGAGATATGAGTCTTTCCACGGGCGCGGCTTTTGTGAAAGGTTGCAGAGTCACTCTGGACATCTTCGTATTTGTTCCTCTGCTCTTCCCTCCAGGCCTCACCCTGCAAGAAAGGTGGGTGGGGCATCCGTGATCATTCTGGAGAGGATGGAACGAGACTCAGAGCAGGGGAGGGACGGGTAAAAGGCATTTTTGTCATTTTGTGCTGCATCACAAAACACCACAGCCTGGGAGCTTCGGACGGCAGGGATTTCCACACACAGGTCTGGAGGCTGGTAGGTCTAAGAGCCAAGGCCAGGCAGGTTCACCTCGCAGGAGATGTTCTCTTCCAAGCTTGCTGTCTCTTCCTCTTTCTATAATTTTGATCAACTTGGCCTCAGGCCTTCCTCCAAATTATCCCAAAAGGCCCCATCCTAGATACCATCACACGGCGACTTCAGCTGCAGCACATGCATCTGGGGAGAGGACACCAGCCAGTCCAGAGCGTGGAGCTCCGCCACCATGGGGAGGAGCCAGGGGCAGGCAGCTAGACATTCTAGTCCACGCTCCAAGTTGCTTGCATTAGCCGCCACCCCTCCCCGTCTCTCAAGTGCACTCTCTCGGGAAGCCACCCCCTCACTCACTTGTTCCTGGATGTGTGCAAAGGACCCTGGCTTGAAACTAATCTCTTGGATTCAATCTCTTAGCCATCCTAAGTCATTCAGCTGAGGGTAACAGGTGCTGAAGCCATGATTTCTGCTCCACTCATCATTAATTCCGTACCGCAGAGAAGTCTTTCTGGCCACATGAGAAGAGCTTTCTCATCTTTGACGCTGCCTGTAGCAGTGTGGCTTGCTTTGGACAGTGAACTGTCAGCAGAAGCGGAGCTCATCATGTCCAAGCAGAGGCCTCTACAGCCTGCGGGCAGGAGGCTTTTCCTGCTCCCATGACAGCCAATATGCCTGGGCCAGCCCGGCACTGTGCCTCACCCCCACCAACTTGTTGTACATGAAGCACCTGCATGCAGCGTGGCTGGAAGTAAGTGAGAGGCGTGGCAGCCCTCTGAGATGGAGGGTGGTGCCGGTCCCCTTTCTCCTGACCAGGCTGAGAACCACCGTGGGGTGAATCGCGAGGGTCTGATTCCTGGACCCAGCAGGGCAGGAAGTGGCCTGCAGCTAGAAACTGCAGTAAGAGCTGGGGAATTCAGGTGATTCTTCCACAGCAGAAAGGATTTCTACCTCCTCCTTCATACCCCACCTTCCTCGGCGGGGAGGCAGGTTCCATCTGTCAGGAGAGACAGGTCCTGCTGGGGGTTTCTCCTTCCCCAAATTTGAAAGGGGAGGAAGGATAACGTATGATGGCCTCCCAAACGCATCAGGTAGCAAACGGAGATTGCAGCCAGCGTGCCAGGCCTGGGCGTGAGGAGTGCCTGGTGTATTTGGAAAATAACTAAGCAAGAAAGAAGGAAAATTGTTGCTTCAAGTAGTGTACAGTTTGGGCAAGAGACTTTTCTCCCAAACTATGTGTGCCATCATTTTGCTATAAATAATACTGATAATGACAATAACAATGAAATAATACCACATTTTTTTTTTCAAATAATGTGTGAAATATTAGGATGTAAGAGTTAGCCCAAGAGGCATAAGTGGATAGGTGTTCTTGGGAAGATTACCAGAACATGGCAAGACATTGCCTAGTATTATAACCTAGGCCTAATATAATAATCTCAGGGAGATTATAATCTCCTAGTATAGTATAGTATAGTATAGTATAGTATAGTATAGTATAGTATAGTATAGTATCGTATAGTATAATCAGCCTAGTATTATAATCTCAGGGAGAAGTGTGGCTGGTTTAGGGGTTTCTGTGGTTTCTATGAATAAATCTCAGCAGCACAAGCTGGAGACCCCAAAAGGGAAGCGAACAAAAGGAAATGGATCTGAAATGAATTGTTTGACTTTAATTATTTCTAATTTCCTCCACCAACTGGTCATCAGATTTCTATATCTCTATACCTGCTGGAGCAAGATTCAAAGGGAATCACATTAGATCCAACGGTGACTCCTTAACCTAGATCTCATCAACGCTTGCTGGATCTCAGTCTCGATGTCCATGCACAGTTATGGAGATAACTTCCGGTGATGCTCACCTGGTTGTCACTGAAGTAGGAGAAAACGTTTCATTCTTAACTCAAGAAATAAGTGGAGGCGTGACGTCAATCTGTTTATCACTATGGTAAAATAATTAGATCTCCACACAAGAGCTGCTTTGTCACTCTGATGAATATAATTTCAAGCCACCAGAAATGTGATGTCTCAAGAGAGATGTGTTATAAGTATAAAACACTAGATCTCAAGGACTTGCTATAGTGAAATATTTAAATATTTGAAATATTTGACTTTTATGGTGACCTGGGGTCCTTAGAAGTAGGTATTTGTCACCCTTTCTCTGAGTGCTCATGGCAACGTGAATTAGAACTTGCTGCTTTACTCACATTCCTCCTCACTATGACTCTCACCAGAATAGACCTTTGAACTCAGATGAAGGGTGGTAACGCCTTTTATCCTGTCTTCCCAGCAGCTAGCAGATAGCTCAGGACATAGAGCTTAATACCAAATTACATGCATTATGGAATTTTCTTGATTGTGAGACAGGGCAAGCTAGGGTTATTAGGCAGTTTTAGGGACAGTGCAGGAGGGGACCTCTGAAAAATTTAGGGAGGCTTCAGAGATAAGGACAAGCAAGGGAAAGTAACCCATTCCATTAGGAAAAACAAACATGCCAGGACCAAGGACAACATTGTTAATGCTGGTCCTGGTTTCCTTCAGGTGGTAAAGGGAGGCGGAGATTGGAGAAATGGAGAGTGGTTTAATTTATGGTCCCATTAGAAGGGCAGCTGTTTAACTTCAATGCAGGGATGCCCATCCAGAAGACTGGGCCATAAATTTAAAGATGCAACAAATGGGGAAAGAGAAAGCTATTAGGTAAGGCATGTGAAGATCCCCACTCAGTTGCAAATTAAGTGAGACAGCCGAGAACTGACCAATCACAGAGAGACGGGCGGAGCTGTAGAATAATGAGGGGAAAAAGGTCTATATTCCCTGAGACACGACTCCACTTGGGCTTCCTTGCCCCTCCCAGGCCTGGTTCCCTGGCCTAGGAGTCCCACTTTATTTCTGCTCTTTTCCTCCTCAATAAACTTTTTCTTCTAAACAAACTGCCTCTTCTCACTTGCTTGCCTGAGCGTCTGCGAAGTTCCTGCTGCAGCTTCGTGAGACACCAACCCCTGGGGGGCGGCTGGGGCTCAGCGCTGCCCTGCAGCCTGGAATCCATTCCTGGCTGTGAGACTAGGCCTGACAATTCCGGCATCAATTGCATCCTAGGTGTCAAAAAAAGTAAATATCACCCACTACTAATTCCTATAGCTCTACTAGGCATACAAATAAATACCCAATTTCCCCCACAATAATATATGGTAAAATTCTAGTATTTAAAGGGACATTAAAGTCTTTGCATTTCACAAGTCAAGGCATGAAATTCCATAGAAGCAGCAGGAAAAACTGGAAACTTCACAGATTATTGTTGCTATGATGATATGCTATTGTTACTCTGATGATATGTATTTTAATCATATTGTTATAGGACAGGGAGAGGGGCAGCCCAAACCCCACAAACCTGCCTATTCTAAATGGGTTCTGCCATCCGCCGCATCAACACAAAACATAGAAGACTTTAATGGGAAGGAACTTTAATTAAACTAGGAAACAACACAGGTAAGGCAAAGAGTCTAGTTTCTAAATGAAGCACCCAAAGTTACCCATCCCCTCGCGGGTAAAAGTCCATCCATATGGGATTGGTCCAGAACAAGGCCCCAAAGCCTGCCACAAGTCTAAAGCATCTTCCAGTGGGGACCCACAGCAAAGGGTCACAAACAACCAGACAAGCCCGGAAGGAAAAGAGCAAAATCAACATCAAGATAAAAGCTGCCATTGTCACCTCCCCACGGGTCTCACCCACATCTGTGTCACCCCGTCCACGACCAAAAGACAAGCGCAGTTTCTTCACGTGTCTCTAGGCTCCATGCGCCTCCTCCAAGTCTCCTTGCTCCATCCTGCTTCCTTCCTCCGTCTCTTCCTGCAGCTTCTTCTCTTGCTGCTCAGCTCCACCCTCCCTTGGGTGGGGCAGGGAACCTCCCCCTTTCCTGGGGACCACCCTGTTGCAATCCCCCCTTTTAATTTTTATTCCACCATATCTATGGTGGCACAATCTCAGGGTGTATGTAGTCTTAGGAGACAGTCTTTTTTAGGGTTACAATGTGTGTAAGAGAAGCAACAATTAGCAGCATTGTCTATGAATGTCCAGTATGACAGTTTTCCATTCTGAAAATAGTCCATTATCCAAGCCAAAGAAAAAATTTGGAGCATTGGCTAAAACAAGATAGCAAATATATCAAAATCACAGGGAAAAAATGTTAAAATGGTTCAACTGATGTAAAACACAAATTTTCTCAACCTTGATCCCAAACTTTTAACAGCAAAGCAAAAGTTTGCAAACTAGATCTACTTTTAAACCATTTTTCTATTTTTGCATAAAATCACAGAGTAGAAATAACTAACAGCAATTTTAGCTGGCTTTGTTGAAATATTCCATACAGGATCAGAGCGAACCGTTGGCATCTGGTCGATGCAGGCTTCAGGTATAAAGTTGGTCTCATCAGACTCCACCTGGGCTTTCCTCTTCTCGAGGGTACCAGGGCATTTTCGTTGGCCGGGTTGTCCAGTCCTGCCAATGGAGGCAAGCTTCCTCACCTTCTTTGGAGGTCTCTGGAACCCTACAAACAAGGCAAACAGGTTCTCCTCTTCTTGGTTCAGCTCTTTTTCAACTTTCTGGAAGAACTCCACACAAAGCCACACAATCAAACTCACGTCCAATTTTCGTTAAAACAGACAAAATCCCTATGGAAGTTATGCAAAAACAGACTCTGAAATAAGTAGCAAAAATTACTACCACTATTTGTATGCTGTGTTGGTATCAAGGGGAGAGAAAATGTGACAAGTTAGCTTTGCTGGAAAAAAATTACAACCTTTCTGCAGATCCTGGTTAGTCAAAACAAAACAAAACAAAACAAAAATTTCGTGGATTCAGGACAGAATGCATAAAAAAAAAGTTCCAGTATTATGTCAAAGAAACCTTAGTAAATGTCAGGTGTATTTCCAGGTCTATTGAGTCCTTTTAGAAAGTTTTCCTCTCAACAGTTCCATCAATAGGAATCTGTTGAGACCTTTTCTCCCTATATTTCCGGAAACAATTTCTGTAGGTGTGAAACAATTGAATTATACAATATTACAAGGTGACAATCACCATTGACAATTTACATACATACCAGATACTACTGTTAACATTTTGTACATACCAAAGTTTTACCATTTTGCCAAGTGACAATGCTTCCCTTCCAGTTTTACTTCATTAGGTAAAAGCCAAATAAAACAAATTTATGTAATGCCTTCCCAGGAGGAAAAGGAGAAACTTCGTGGAGTGTCTCAGGAGCTCTACTGAGGTTCCACAAAATTTCCTTGCATCAGTCAAATGACAGGCTACCAAATTTGTACTTGAATTTAGATTTCTGGGAAGCTTTGCCATAAATATCAGAAAATTAACAGAAACAACAATATTCAATCTCTATGAAGGCACCGGCTTAGTTCTGTAGCACAATGTTGACAATCAAACCATAACTTTTTTTTTTTTTCCTTTTCAACGTCTATGGGCACCATGTATATCAATTCGTCGATCACTGGAGGTCAAGACAGTTAGACACAAGGACATACAGACATACAACGTATAGACAAAGACAGTTTTTTTTTTTTGTTAGGCTCCATGCGCCTCCTCCAAGTCTCCTTGCTCCATCCTGCTTCCTTCCTCCGTCTCTTCCTGCAGCTTCTTCTCTTGCTGCTCAGCTCCACCCTCCCTTGGGTGGGGCAGGGAACCTCCCCCTTTCCTGGGGACCACCCTGTTGCAATATCATAATATGATTAAAATAGTGCTCATAATAAATAGTGCTCATAATAAATCAAGGGCTCACTTCATTAGGTCACAAGCAGGCTGACAAGGTGGAGTCAAAGTGTGTGATGAGGGGCTTCCAGCTCTGGAATCATTGCATTCATCTGTGGTGCCAAAACAACCTCCAAAGAGCTGGGGGGAGGGGACGCCACAGGTGGAGGGCTGAGAACCCTGGCTGTGGTCACGGGGCCTGCCCTGGCCCTGCCCCTCCGTCCTGCGCCTCCTTCTTCGTCCCGTGCCCCCTCGGTTCTCCCTCTGCTGTCAGACTGGCCAGACTTTCCACACTAATGAGACCTTCTCATGTGGGATGTCTTGAGGTTAGAAAAAGAAGCCAACCTCCAATCACCAGGCTGTTCCAGAGCCTGATAAGCAGATGTTGAGATTGAAGCGCCCCAGGGTAAGGGTGGGGAGGCCACTTTACAATTGCAAAGGAAAGGAATTCAGTGTTGAGGTCAGTGAATTCTGCTTTGAAAGAAAAAAAAAGGTAAATTTAAACACATTTTTAAATTTTATAACAACATTTTATGACTCCAATTCTTCCACCCAGTCATTGAGGATATATTCATGTCCAAGTTAGATTTTTCAAAAAGTATAAGAAAATTGTTCAATGAAGGAAAAGTGGTCACTGCTGTTTTTGAATTTCATCATCCAGGGATGCCAGGAGCCCAGAGACCAGGCGCTGTGGAGACTGGAAGGGGCGCCCGGGGGAGCACAGATTCTCACTCTGATTTTATCAGCGTCTGATTTACCACACACTCCCCGAGTCACTCTAAAGGACTCATTGTCTTAGCCTGTTCCCTGAGGACCTGCCACCTGCCGATGCTCCTCTGAGTACCTTCTCATTTCTCAAGGACCCCAGGCTTCCTCCAATTTCTGACACAGCTATTTTTAAAGGTTTTCATCACACCCTAATTAACCATATCTCTTTCCTCTTTGCTTTTTCTTTTTTTTTTTTTTTTTGTAGAGGCATGCTTTTATTTATTTATTTATTTGCTTGTTTGTTTTGTTTATACAAGCACTGGGTACAGTCAGAAGCCCAGGAGGGTGAGAGAATTCACCAGAGCCAGAGCGGGGAGCAGAGCAGGCAGAAGGACCGAAGCACACTGCTGAGGGGAGCAGCGGGCGGCAGGAGAGGTCTGCGCGCCATGTGGGACCCTCCTCTGGTGGCCGGGGAGCAGCCGGGGATCGAACCAGCGCCGCGGAGGCCATGGGCAGCTTCGCAACCCAGCGCTCAACCACTGCGCCACCGGGGAGGCCCCCCTCTTTGCTTTTTCTTCCCACATCTACTGTTCTCCAAGACCCCATCAAGTGAGAAAAAATAAGCTTTGGGGCCACTGCCGAATATCACATTTGCCAACCAAAGTCCTCCCAGAAATTCTTATCCTTTTCTCCGAAATTGGTCACACCCCTCCAAGATCATTCACATTCCTTCTCATTTATAAACTTTTTCCTTTCCTTTTTAATACTAAAAGTGATTTCTTATTTAATCCTGAAAACTCAGTATATTTTATGAAATAAATCAAACATACTTAAAGTAGAGCATTACCTTGAACCTCATCCATATTCATAGTCATTATTATCAGGGAGTAACTAACCATGTTTTATATCTCTCACCACCCACTCCCCATCTGATCTTACCCTGAAGCACATCAGAGAGATGTCATTTTCAATAGGTTTTTATGAAAGATAATGATTTTTTTTAAGAAGATACGTCATCAAACTATGGTTGACAAGTGCAAAAACTATGTGTTAATATATACAACTTGATGAGTTTGGGATATTTGTACACCATGAAGCAGTCACCAGCACCAAGGTCATGGCAATAGCCATCACCCCTCATGTGTGCGAGTGTGTGTGTGTGCACGTGTGTGTATGTATGTGTGTGCGTGTAAGAACACTTTGTTAGATCTGCCCCCTTAGCTAACTTTAGGTATCCAGCAGAGCATCGTTATCTGTGACACCATGCTGGATCTAATAGATCCAGTGGTTCTCCAATAGATCTCCAAACATATTTATGTTGTGTAACCAAAACTTTATACTTTTGGACCATCACTTCCCTGTTTTCCCCTCCCCCCAGCCCCTGAAACCCAAATCCTACTCTCTGCTTCTATAAGTTCGATTATTTTAGGTTCCACATATACATGAGATCATGACATTTGTCATCCTGTATTTGACATATTTCACATAGTGTAACACCTCCAGATGAATCCAGGTTGTCACAAAAGGCAGGATTGCCTTCATTTTAAAGGCTGACTAATACTCCATTGTGCATGTTATGTGTGTGTGCATATGCACGTAATTTATCATACCCTCATATATATATTTTATTCATTCATTTATTTGTGGACTTTAGGCTGTTTCCTTACCTTGGCTGTTTTGAATAAAGCTACAGCGAATACAGGAGAGCAGATACTGCTTGGCGGTCCTTAAGCACTTCGGTTATGGCTCACTTACCATCCTTTTCATTCTTCCTGGTAGTAAATGTTGCTTTATGTCTATTTTTACTTTGCAGTAAACTTTAGGTTCTTTGAGAAGTCAGCCAAGCTTTACAAAGGCTTAGAGTGGAGACACAGCAAACGAAAAACCATAGATACAACTCTGAGCTGAGATTCGGTCACTCACATTCCTAAGCCTCATTACGTCCATCACTTTTAGAGACTGGAGATATTTTATCACATCTAAATTGCAGGTTTGTTGCAAGTCTGATTTTCCCTCACAGCAACCCTTGTCAAACTTGCAAAGTCTAAGACCTTTACACTCAGCTCATTCCCTCCTGACCCAGGGACTGTGAACATAAGATGCCCTCCTTCTGGAACATTCTTTTATTTTCTTTTTGCTTAGTTAGCAGTCTTGCTCACCATTAAGATGTCAACTCATGAAAGACTTTCCCGATCGCCTTCACTGAGTTAGTTCAACCCACCCTGTATGTTCTTTCAGCAAGAATAATTCTCCTTTGTAGCACTTTCACATTTTCAATACCACCCCTATTTCTATTAGTATTTGATTCATGTTTTTCTCCCACGAAGATTAGTTTTGTTCAATATCATAGTCTCAGAACTTACACCTAATCCAAGCACAATATACTCATCAGTGAATATCTATAAAGTGACTAGTTAAAAGCAAAATAGGACAGTTCATACAATAGTATAGATTTCCCTGAAATGTGAAGTTAGTGATTGATTATTCAT